>NW_008794581.1:7318741-7370818 GCF_000699145.1 Aptenodytes forsteri | reverse complement strand
CTATGATTTAAAGATTCTATGATTCTATGATTCTATGAAATTATGTTATACTTTCATGAATTTTTTTTTCCGCAAACCTGAAATATTTACTGAAATAAAGTTTAAATTTAAGTTCTATTAAAAACAAGGTGAATAGACACATTCCTTGTACACTTTCACCTTTTGAAAAAAACAAATTTCTCAGTTCTCACATTTTCTGATACTTGTACAGTATTATTGTTATGACATCTGAGTGCCAAATGAACCATTGAGCATTAAGTTTTATTTTCATTCAGTGCTGCAATATCACTCCTAAAAGACCTATAAAGGAAAGAAACATTAAGTGATTTCACAAGCAGTTTCTAATATCTCACAAAATAACAAAACTATTCGATTATCATGATAAATCTGCAGGAAAAGCATCCTACTAAATGGTGCCAGCTGGCTATAACTGAAATATTATTCCATCTCTCATTTGAAGATATAGTGATGCATAAATAATGTTTTCTCCACAAAAGAAAAAAAAAAGAAATAACAAAGAGGCATTGATTGCAGTTCAATTCTAGGAAATCACTTTGTAAAAATGCATGTTGTTGGATCCCACATGTACTAGGTCTCATTCTGATTTAATAAAATGCTCTTATTGGTGTTTGTTGCCCCCAGAGTGCTGGCTGGTAACTGAAGAGCATTGTGTGCATCACCAGAAGCCCCTACACCAGTTATTTTCTTGCAGAATTTTCCAAAGGTGGAATTAGGTTTTCACTGGTGTTACAGGGAAGAATGCTAGAAAGCAATCAGGTCTCAGAAAGATGACACTGAGGCATTACAGTGGTCTGGCAAACTTTAAACTGATTACTATGCAAAACAGAAAGTCAGGTTTAACCTCAGTCTCCAGCTAAGGTTGAAGGCGAGGAGTATTTTCTTGATATATAAAGCCTAAAGAGACATCTGACCATAATTTTCCAGGCAGAACAAGTCATTTGCATTGTCACTCTTTGCATCCACTCTTCAAATGATTTATCAAAAAGGATACAAAGCAAAATTTGAGTTACTGTCCATTCAAATCCATATTCTGACCATTAGAATTAACTGTCTTCCAAAGAAATCTCTGTTTACATGGGAAAGTTGTCATAAACATGGCAATAATTTGCTTAAATTAATTACATATTAATAATTAAAATTATTATGCTATATTAATTAATATTATTAATAATGCAGAGCACTTACACAGTATATCATCAAACAGATTGGAAGCTACAAATCTACCTGAATAGCAAGAGGTAGCACTTAGCACTTACACAGTATATCATCAAACAGATTGGAAGCTACCCTGAATAGCAAATAGCAAGAGGCTCCAATATTCTTCAAGTAGCAGGCTACAGATGACTTGGGAGTAGGCAATGGAGAGTGGCCAAAAACAAAGCAGAAGGGTATACTTATGTCATCCATCATCTCAGCAGCCTGAGAGCTTCGAAGAGCTCCTGGTTGACATTAAGTTTGCTTCTCCCTGAGAAAAATATTGAAAGAGTTAACATTTGCTCTCTCTGAATGAATCCAGCCTGCTGCACAGGGAAAGGATAGATATAGGTAACTTGGATTTTATTCATACAAAGCACCATATTTTAGGAAGATATAAAATTCTCAGTAGACTGTAAAGCATTCTGGTTTTATGGCTTAAAAAGCTGAATAATGCAAAAATACTGTCATCTACAATATGACACAATGGAGTTATAGCACACAGAATAATTTATATGTAATTGTGACTTCACATCCGATACTTTCTTGCCAAATAAGCTAAACCCCATACTGATAAGAATGCAGTAAAACTTTATACCTTGTATTTTAAACCCCACATCTACAATTGCACAAACTGTGTGGTAAGTCAGTCAGCACAGTCTATGCTTTTCTGTCTTAAGTAGAATGACAGACCAATATCACCAACCATGCAGGTGTTCATTAATGTACAGCTAAAGCCATCACATTGCAACCTAGAAACAATGCAATGCAAAAATGAGGTCTCTGAAAGCCTGTGTAACCCGATGAGCACATCTACCAGGAGCTGTTATTCAAATAAACAAGCAGTTCATTAGTTTGTTATTGCTGGTCCTAAATGTACAAAACTCTTTGAGAAAAAACAAGCCACGATAGTCACAATCTGTTTGGGTCTGCTGAATCCAATCAAAAGGACTTGGAGAGTGCATGTTGGTGCTGTGAGACTGAGGAATGCAAGTGGAGGCACAGTGTCTGAGGAACCCTCCACAGCCTGTTTTGAACCTGCTAATGTGCTCTGCTCACTTAATGGCATCTTATAAAACATCTGGTCTCAAACGCTCAAATATTGATTCAGTATATGGAAATCTGGTATTACACTACTGCTGTTTCTAGGAACAGCTTATATAAACAGATCTGACATGATTGTGCCATATGGTTTTATTTCTGGAGTGCTTTGACTACATTTTTTAGGGGGAGGGGGTGATTAATTGGAGTGATTTATAGGTCCCCCTCGCTTCCTTCAAGGTGGATGATGACTAAGCTGTAAAAACCACAAATTTTGGTGTCCAGGTTCATAAGGGTTTTCAGTTAATGGTTAACTGAATGACAAATCTCTGCTGTGCATTCACGTGTGACTCCAGTGAGTGGGTGATAAGGCCTAAATCCTCCATAGACTACAAATGTGCAGGCTGAAAAGGAAGTACGTTTTACAGGCTCTATGTGCTTTTATCATGCCACATTTACCACACATTAGTGAAGGCAAATACAGGGAAATGAGAGGTTTTGAAGAGACAAATAGGTTGTGGCCCTTTTGCAAACATCAGTAACAACTTGAATATTGTACCCGGGTAAAGAGTGGAGCTGCAGGCTCTGGGCTAGGTTTAAAGTCTAAGGAATTTGATAAGCTTGAAGATGCTGTTCGTCCTGACATTCCTTCCTCACCAGCCTGACTCTCAGGCCCTGCCATCTCAGGCTGTCTCACAGAACTGCCATCTTTCTGCCAAAACTCTTTTTTTGGCTACTCAAACACACCAAAAATAGTGTTTTATCACTTGGTGGATCCAGTGATATCTAGATAGAGGATGTGCAGAGTCATGTGGATACTCCTATGTGACATGACCTGGGGGCATGGGCAATTAAGTAGGAAGGGAAAAGATGGATGCAACTGCTGGACTGGCTTCCTCCATCTTTGTTCCGTGTATCTTTATCATGAACATCTGAACCCTGAAAACCTGTTTTGCTCAACTGCGTTTTACCTACTCTTTATTCCCTTCACAGGTCTTTTGCTCACACGGCTTTGTGGGCACAGTTCATCCCTAAGCTTCTGCTATGGAGTTACCAGAAGAGGCAAGACAGTAACCACCTGGTAGTATTAGAGACTCACAGCTGTGCAACTGTCTCCTTACACATATTGCAAATAAACCATCTCTTAAATATTTGTACCACTTCTGTACTTTTGATCAGTTGCACTGTACCTATGCTAGGAACATAGCAAATTGTCCCTATTGCTCATCATTTGGTGCTGCTAATTATACACTTAGCACTTACCTATTGTCCTCCTACCTATGAAGTTTGTCAGGCATAGGCGGGTGGGGAGCAGAAACAGTGTTACGTACTGAGCTGGCTAGGCACACTGGGCAAGGCTAAACCCTTGAGTGAGCTGTCCCTTGGCAACCCCTAGACACATCCATGAAGTTTTTAACTTTCAGACCATGTAGGTCCTAAAACACCCCAGAATATCAGATTGCAAATATGTAAATTACTGCGTCAGATCAGACTGGTAGTCCACCTTGTGAAAAACCTCTTCTTGTAGAAATATCAAATGTATTAGAAGAAACAATCCTGCAATAAGCAGTTTTCAATGCTTAAACAGAGCATTTCAGTCAGCTCAGTGGCATTTATATATTAGCAGGTTGTAACAAGTTCTACTGACTCATTTTGCTTAGAGTGAAGACTATTTCCTTGTCTTACCTTGGAATGACAGGTTTATTTAATTGATTCATTGCTCTTACATTTATAAGAAAGGTCTAAGAATACTTCTTGAGTGCCTTGCCGCTGTTCATCATTTTAGTATACATCTTTTGCCATTCTTGTATTAACATTTTCCCCAAGGAAAAGTTCCATCCCTTTTTTTTGGTGGAATATTTTGTTAATTTCTTTATTATTCCTACCATGGGATTCTGCCAACTAGTAGTATATACTTTTAAGCCAGAAGTGATAAAGGCTGAATACAATGCTAAATATTAAATGGCACTTGGCTTGTACATGGCACTATGGGTTTTAAAGTTTCCTATATTCTTCCCTAAGCATATTCTTCCCCTTAGTTATAAGATTTTTAAAACAATGCTAATATATTCTAACATTTTTAAGGTGACACTACACATTGAACTGGGTTTAAAATGCAAAGAAAACTTTATTTATTTTCATACCTTCTGTATTTTAATACCTTGACTATAAACAAATAACACAAAGCTTTGTTTTTCTTGTTTTCTCTTTTCCCACTGCCCACCCATGCAGCAGAGACAATATATAGATCTTCAGGGTTTTCTTCTTCCCTACTTTAAAAAACAGTTTAAAGATGTTACAGGGTCTGCTGATTCACCCTGTGTGGAGGTGGAAAAGAGGACCACCACTTCTCCTTTAGGAAAGCTCTGCTCTCTCAAGGTTGAGGGGTCAGAAATGCCAGTCTCCGACATTTCTTACATACAACTGCATGTCATGGGCAAATCCTTCATACACAGTGCTACTGCTGCTCTTCTGCTCCACCAGTCCCTGTCTGACCAGCTGTATCTGGTGGGGCTTTCTGGACTGAGAAGGAAGTGGTGAAACCAAGCAGGGAAGCTGAGAAATCTCAGCTGCAGCCCTTTGGGAGGGGGTCTGATGTAGGATAATGCACTCTGCCAAGGGTGATAATCATTTGGGGTGGGGGGAGGAGGACAGAAAGGTGAAACACTTCATAAGTTAAAAAGAAAGCTTCAATCAAACTGTTACCCTTTAGAATTAGCCCCAGAAATTCTCGGCTGGGCTATGAAAAGCAGATGAGCCCAATCAAACCTTACAACTCATGTCAGGATTTTTTATTCTTCATCCCCTCATCTTGATTTGGTTTTAGCTTATGTACAAAACCAGATGGAGGCAAATTTTTTATATTCAGTTTAAATGTGGCCCAGGGTTATATCAAACTCTCCAGACAAATTGATTTCAAAAGAACTGAAGTGTTTAGTCAATATCTAATGGTGATTATTCATGGGTTCCCTGGTACCACCAATTCCAATATAAAATTTCCCATCATATGGACTTGAATGTGAATTCCAGCCGAGGCTTATTGCTATTTGGGGGTTCAGAATTGATTAATACTCAATGCAGGACTGATGATTTTGATCTCGGTAGTTCTTTTCATGCAGACTTTAAGAAAACACTTCCTTTGGCTATGGAGTATTCCATTGTATTCTTCCAGAATATTTCACACAAAATGAGCATAAGTTCACTTTTTTGGAAATAAACTGGTAGCTGATTTTCTTATATAAGAGAGACTGTACAGTGGTGAACTTGTACATAAAAGAGCATAACTGACAATCCATTTTTTCACATGAGTTGAAAGAACACTCTCAAACTGTGTGTGTTGTACAGAAGAAAACAAATAAATTTGAATGGCTGGCAGACAACCTCCAGTACTTGCCTTTTTAATATCATTGGTATTCATGTCGCTTTGCTGTTATGATTTTCAGCTTGTACCTACCAGGCAAGAATGTGAGTTCTGTGAGAAATATCAAGTTAGGATACGTATCTGGTGAGGGAAGTCTGACTAATTTAGGAGTTTATTATTTATTCTTGGACTGAGGTCCAACTCATTGCACAGGTCATCCACTTGAGCCCAAGTTTAGATAACATCCACAATATATAAGCAGACTACTATATTCACACTCAACCTTTAGGGTGGCTAAGGGGATGAAAAAGAACAGGTATAGGCCTACTTTACTCCTGAAGGTAGACCCAAACTCCCTAGCATTTTAAACTGGATACTATGTGCATCATGCATGTTGAAATTAGGAAGTTTGACTTTTATGGTGGGGGTAAATTTGTAAAATATCATTTTTTTTGCCTTTGAAAACACAGCCTAGTTTCATAACCACATAGTACGTTTGACAAGAAAATAGCAAGCAACAACAAAGCAAGCCCCAAGTCATGGCAAACTGCTCTCCCATCTGTTCTTTAGTGATCAGCTACAGGATATCCCAGGAAGGACATCAGCACAGTGAAAATGCTGCATATCAGAGCACAATTCTCCAGATCAAGGCTCTATTAATGATGATTATGTTTCTGTGTACTTTTTCTGTGTTACAAATACCCTCATTCCTCCCCATAATGATGGAGCATTAGGCCAGCAGTGGAAAGCTCACCTAATTTTAAGGTCGGAGACCTGGGAGATGCCCTGATCACAGGCGAGACTCTGCAACCCTGTGCTCCAATTCTTTGCTCTAAAAAATGGGACAGCTGGACAGGCCTTGTTTGTGAAGCATGATGTAAATGCCAAGTGCTTACTGACAACACTTCTGTGAACCTCATCTGTCAACAAGAAGGATTATAACAAAAATATCATATTTCTGAATCCCCACTGGAAAAAGAAAGAAAGCTGTAAAATATTCAAGGTTTCAAAGCTTGTGTTTCTCATGTAGTTACTGATATATTGATTTAATGTCTTCGTTAATTTATTTTAAAAACTAATGAAAATCACACCTGTCTGGAAAATAACAGCTAAATTTCACCTGAATATGGAAAACCAAACCCATCATCTTTCTACATATTGTCTCCAAACTGCCTTCCTTCTTTGCAGGCTACATTCAACATATAATTATTGTACCAGTAGTATATGCAATATATAATTTATTACACCGTGTAGTAGAATGTAATGCTTTCAATAAGTTCTGTTTCTCATCTAGATTTTTTGATTACTGTTAGCTCCCAAACTGCTCTAGGAATCAAGAGATTTCACAAACACCATAAAAGTCAGATTCTCACAGCAATTGATAAAAAGGACTTGAAGTACAATTGAAAGCATATAGTAGAACAAACCAAAGTTATACAGTGGTGTAATAAAATAATGTTTTAAAAAGGGGAAATGTAAGATAAATATGAGGAAAGACTTCTGCCAGTGAAGGGTTTTGTGATGAGAATAAATCTCCTAGAGAAAGTAAAGAATCATCACTTGTCAGTTTTCACACCGTGAATGCACAAAGTCTTTATTAGATTACTGCATGGTATGATTAGAGATGTCATTAAAAGGTGCTTTCTGTTTTCTGCCTGCTATGCCTGCTAGTCAGAGAAGATATGTTTCCCAATGATTGCAGTAAGAATTATGTGAATTTCTTAAAGTCAAATTTTTCACCCATATGTAACATAACTTTCCAACTTTACATTAAATGGCTGAAAACATATGCAAATCCCAATGTAAACATTTATATAAACTGTGTGATATTTATAATTACTGTGAGAAAATTGTTTTATAATGTTTACTTCAGGAAAAACAAATGAAAACGAGTAATTGCATCATAGTGAACACCATAGTAATAAGATGAGAAAGGCTCCACATCTTTAAAAATATTGGCATTAATAAGCTGTCCTCAATGTTATGTTGTACAAGCTAATTAAAACAGAAGTCATACTTAAGTTCTTACAACCTTTACTGTGATTACATTAGTATTTCTTAATGTTGTTACCTTTCTATCCTATTCAGAGACAAAGCAACTGCATGGAATAACTGAATGAACTTACTGCACAGTATCTGCTAGTTTATTGGTGAATTGATTAAAAATTTTTACTATTCCTTTCCCACTACAATAAATTTGAATGAAGTAGTTTGTTACTATCTGGCAGGAAAATCCATGTGCAAAAGGTGTAGAGAGGAAGACGTGCAACCAGAAAAAAATTCACTCTAAGTCTGTCCATTTTTGCCAGTCTTCCCCAAAGACAGGAAAAGTTCAAGAAAAATGGATGCAACATGGAAGGCAAAACTATATAGGAAAATATATTAATAAGTATATCTCAATCGAAAATTGTTCCTGCATGTTTTAGATGCTTTCAAATTGAGTAGCATTTTTCTGTACTATGACACCGAAACTGAGTAAGCTGCGTTGCTTCTGATAAGGACTATAATATTTTCTGCATATAAAAAATAAGAATTGTGCTTTAAAAATAAATGATATTCTATCATTTATGCTACATTATGACCCAAAAGATGTGTGTTACTCGGATGTGACACTTACCGGGTAGTCACAGAAGACTCACCTCTGTATAAAGCTGTCACAGAGATTTCCGTATCACTCCCAGGAGAAGCAGGGCAGTGCTGAAGTCGCTGGAAACTGGCACAGTCCTCAGCTGTCCCCTGGGAACATTCTCCTCCTCAAACTTATGCTGGAGAACTCAGTGGCATACAGACAGCTCAAGATCACAAGGTCGCAAAGAAGGCTTCAAATCAGCTTTGGAGGTACACACAGTACAGTGTATACACACCAGAAGCTACGTGCTCAGCAGTGTAACTGTAGCAATCTGTGGGCAAAGAGTGAGAAGTACAGCGTTTTATCTTCTCCAGCAGAAATTGTCAATAGCGTGTTATAAATTTGTGTGAGTAAACATCAGCCAGTGGCAATCTCTATGTTTGTCTGAAGACAAGTCTGCAGCTAAAATGGGTTTAATATTCAAAGTAGCCCTACATTCACAAAGGGTTAAGGCTTTGAGAAGGTCATGAGTATGGAAGTGGAGGCAGTTTGAAATTAAGTCCTTGGAACATACCTAAACATGCAAGCACTTGCAGGTGTGGCAGTTCATGTTTAGCTCTCATTTGTCACCATGTATCCCTAATGCTTCCAGATGCTGTGAGATGATCAGCCTCAGACAGGACAACCTGCTGCAGGTTGCTCTCTTACACTAACTGACACTGCAAACAAGGTGAGGCAGGAAGACTAAGATTGGGCTTCCCTGAAATTAATGTGAAGGCTGTAGCTGAGTGTAGATGTCGTGCATCCAGAAAAGATCCTGGAGTGCCATGGTCATAAAGAAAAACACACAGCTGGGTCAGACCAGTGAACCTTCTTCCAGCCCAGTATTCAGTCTGACGGTGACAGTACAAGAGGCTACTTTGGGAAAGCATGTAAGCCTCACCACTGCTGAGGGCCATTCTTCTCATAATTCCATGGTATCCTAAATATTAGGCAACATAGCCTTGCTTAGCCCTTTTGTTGTCCTTCTAAGGATCTGCTTAATTTGTCTAAACTCTGAACCTGCTAGCAATGCCTATCTCCACAATCCCTGTGGGAGCAAGTTCCAGAAATTCACAGACTGCTGTATAAAGAGGTATTTTATCTGCTTTAAATTGATCTCCTACAAGTTTCATAAATTGCTCCCTAGTTCTATCATCATGGGATTTGATGAATGAAATCATTCTACTTTCACCTCATTCACTGTCTTCATGACTTTGTAATTCTCAATACTTGTATATGAGCTCGGCAGGTACAAGAAATTCAGAATCTCTCACTCTAGGATCTTATCTAAGGGCTCCTACAGAAATGTCCTAGGGTGCATTTATAAATTAGATATCATCTTAAATTACAATACACATTTGTGAAAGAAATGTGGTAGGAGAATAACTGTAGATAGATGCACATCACAGCTGGTAAATTACACGCTTAACAACAAGAAAACAGTAAAGACAGCAGAAGGAATTCTTCAATGTTAAATACCAACAGTAGAATATTTTTATTGAAATAAAATTATTGAAAAAGATTAAGATATTTAAAACATAAGAAATGTCTGTTTCTGTTGTTTCTCTTCCCTCTTTTTTAAAGAAATCACTTAAAACTGAGCAATTTTAAATGAGTTTTGTGATTTTATGTTTTTAAGCAATGAATCATCATTTTCCTCTTTTTTAAAAAGAAAATCTAAAAAAAATGTTACAACAAATAAAAGGAAATAAAATGGTATGTAAGAATAATGAATACTGAAATTATGTTTTTCTGTTTTCATGTTGGATAACATATATGCAAGGGTTGGACTCTGTGGCATAGGATGAAAGCATCAAAATTTCAGAGGATCATGATTTGCAGTGATGAGTTTAAATAGAGCGATTAAGGAATCATGGTAAATACTGAGATTTTCACAAGTTCTAATCTCCTTCTACATATAAGTTTAATTTTTGTGAAGAAGTTTGTTTAGGCCAGATCTCATGTAGGTGAACATGCTACACAGATGTGTTTATTAGTCTGGCAAAGGCTTTTGATACCCTTTTCCCTGTCAGCTGAATAAAAAGTAGAGGTGAACTGACAGAGACTGAGGAAGTCTGACACAGACTTAAAATCATCTGCTTGCACTTATGAAGAAGCTGTAGCTTTGATTAGAGGCCTGGTGTTTCTCTCTGTGTGCAGGGTCAGGCCCTATGCTATAAATACTTACTTCATCATGGGGAACCAGTCTTCATCTGTGTTTGGAAACTTGAATTCAGAAGCAGTAAGAAAGATTGAGAGGGTCAAATTTAGACTTGATGTAACTCCTTGGCAGTAAACCAAGGATAAATTTGGCCCATGTGTACAAACAGACGTAACTAAAAATGTACAAGTGTTACAAAGCCAGATAAAGCAGCAAATCAAGGAAGAACAGAGGGCATCAGCTTGAGAGGTAATCAATATGTGTGGGAGGCTGGAAAAGATAAGGAACACCAATGTCAACAGAAAGTCAGAAGCGGAGGGGCGGAAAGCTATTGCAAAGTGGTAAAATAAAAACTTTCTCTTTCTCCCTGCATCCGTCAGTGAAGTTTGCTTTTCATTAATAATCTAATTGTTTAGGGTTATATCATGCACTTGACTACACTAGTATGCAAAAGTGGAAGCGATCAGGAATATTTCTGACATTTTTTTAGGCTGGAATGAAACTTTAATATCCCATTTTAATGGAAGAAACTTGGTTTGCAGTACTGCTTATGCCCCACAACCCATGGCCTAAAAGGAGGCATTGTTAAACAGTGTGTACAGTAAGGGCAGTGCCGCTGGAAGGATCATATGTTGCCCCCAAAAGGAACAGGCAAGTAGAAAATCAAGACTGTAATTGCTCCTGTCACAATGTCAGTAGTTTATAGTACATGAAAGCTTTTTCATGAATGGATATCTAGGCAGATCCCAGTCATGGTACACACAAGACCTTGTGAGTCCAGATGTGTGAACGTAAAATGTTTGCTGGTCAGGGGAAAATTTGAACTGAATATGTCATGCTTATTTCAAGTCAACAGAGTTCTATTTATCTCCCTAGGTTAAGAGTGTGGTCTGGAGTGTCATTTTGGAAGTGGAAAGGCCAACTTACAAAGAAAATGAGTATCTGGATTCGCTGTTGCCCAGTATTCTGTGCAGCCATTTATTCACATGAAATGAAGAAAATGTAGATAGAAACAAGTTATCAACTATGAGAGTTTACACTCCCCTAACTCAAGAGGCTGCTGTGCCTCTGTATAACATAATTTAGAACAAATACAAAACTGGTCTTTGTTACTTTACCTGACAGAAAGGTCTAAATACATCCAGATCTTGCCTCCTCCCCCAGGCAGTTTCAATACACACGCACCCGCTAAACCAATGTTACGGAATCCTCCAAACATTAACTGATTTTTATTTTGACTATTTAAATGTATAATCTAAACAGCTGCACCTTTAAAATATGTGTGTGCATACATCTGGGGTGAGATATGTGAAGATTTCTCAGTTCGGCCAGCTCAGGTGTGTGCATTCAGAGCTTGCCAAAGTGATGATATTCTGCTATGCCTCCTTTATATGATTGCTTTTAAGCTGCTGCAATTCTAGTGATGCTAGTCTAGAATGTACTGGGGTGCCGAGGGGAAGGGAATTTTGTTCTTTTTTCCAAGGTTTTTTTTGGCTGAAAGGACCTAACTAACTTGGCACAAGTTCAGACTACTTTTACAAGAATGAGTTTACATTTTTCAGCTACTAGTAAAAAACTCCAGGTAAAGAATTATCCTAGCTCTATTCACAAGTATATTTAGCACATAACAAAAACATTGAAAACAGCATCTAGCACAAAGCTGGGAAGAAAAGTCAGAGAAAAACATATATTTTCAGTGTGTTCTCGGAAAACTGTACCTGGCAGGTATTTGCTGTTAGCCCAGATAGCAAGACTGGTGCTGCAGGGAATGTTTTAGGAGAGGAAAGACATGAAGGACAACCCACTGCCAAATGAAGAAGTTCCTCTGCAGTAGTTACTATATAGTTTGCTGAAGTACTGTCTTTAACTCCCTGCAGAGAAAGGTGGAGATAAATGACATGGTTGCATTAGGTTTTCTGAACTTGCTCTTCTCTTCGTACCTTATACCTTTGTCTCATCTACATCTCTGTTACATGGACAGCTCAAGAAAAGCCAGGAAATATTTGCCAAAAAAAAAAAAAAGTCCCTTGGAGCAATAGGAGTGTTGTGTTGTTTAGGCTCCACAGCAGAGGCGGAGCAGGATTTTCTCTGCTCTTCACTCTTATTATTGCATGGCTATCACACACCACACGCAACCCAACCTCCGTGCTACCCTTATCAGCAGCGAGCTATTTCTTTAAGTGTGTCTTCTTGTTAACTTTATCTCAAAATAATTGGAAAGTTTATGGAAAGCATATGGAAAGGAGGAGGAAAAAGAAAAAAGAAAGACAGACAAGACTGTAAAAGGCCTTTTGCCAAAATCCTTCCAGAATTTGGCTTCTCTTAAGGTTTAGATACCACTTATTTCAGTGCCCGTATTTTTCCTCCCCCAGCTCCCCTTCTCTCTCCTTGGTGCCACTTGGTAACATCCATGAAAACACCTCCAAAAGAACAGCACAGAGTCAGCATGGGCTGCCAACGTAAGAAAATCACTCATAATATTGAATAACATCAAGGTCCCCCTGCTTTTGCTATCTGTCACTAAACAAACTGCACTGACATTTTGGCATTCATTGTAGAAATGGACTGAAATACAGGAAGGTTTAAAAGATGCTATAAGTGTCCTTATGTGCCCAGCAGTATCAATGTTAGAATAACTTAGTACTAAGAACAGCTGGATGGATGTTTGACTGCTTCTCCTCTTTAGGTAGGTGCCCACCTTTCATGGGGACATAGCAGAAAATGGTCCTACATGAAACAATCTTAAAACTGCACTCGACATCATCGAGTGAAAATGTCCTCTTTGGAGAGAACCTGAAGAGAACCTCTGAGATTTTGGAAGTGATATGAAAGCTTTTCTCTCACAGTATAAGCATGGGTTAAATTCCACTGAATGAAATGAAATGAAAATGAAATGAAAAAAGGGTGGAGAATATGGTACATCCTGGTTAATTGTTCTATATGCACTTCTAAACACTGCTCAGCACTTATTTTTTTCTTGTACACTGTTTATTTGATCCTGAACCTGATTAATTACAGGGTGTTATACAAAAGGCAGAAAGGATAAATGGATCCTGAATTAGGCAGTCCTCTGGGTAGTCATCAGACTGATCCTAACTGGCTTCAGAATTAGACACCGAAGGTTCATTTCAGGGTGTCTTTAGAGGCAAGAGTTTGTGGTGACTCATAGTGTGTTTTAATCATTCGTCATTATCTTAAATTTTGACATAAAAAAGGGTTCTTGAATCCAACATGCTATTCTAAGCAGTCAAAATTTGTTCTCTTTGTAAAAGAAAATGCTTTACAATGTGCCAAACTGTGATTACTACTTTTTTTTCTCAACAACATTAAGGCTTAAAGCTACTTATGAGTATGTTCAGACCACTCAGGCCCCTCTGAACGTGCTTATTCATACCTCTTTATCTACACTTGGAGACCACACCAGTGCTCATTCTTTTTTAATAACTACTAAATCAGAACAACACAAAGCATTTCCATGACTCTCTCCACCACAGCTCATTGATGCTGCTTTAAACAAAGCTAGTCAGAGATATTGTCAATAAAATAAAAATGTTATCATAAAGATGACAAAAAGTCTACATGTTTTCTGCTTGTTTTCAGTGGTGTCTGGATTCCACTTGGTGGAATGCAATCCAGTAGACTCTTTGAACTGTAGAAGGAGCCCCAAGATTATGTCTAAAAGATCTACTAAAGATGTATAAGAAAAACAAATTCACATTTACATGCATAGCATTTCTAAAGGATTCTGCCCTGCCACTACAAATTTTTGAGGGGATTTTCAAAATATTCACTGCTAACTTAATTGACTGCCTGTTTGAGACAATCCCACTGTGACTTTTGTCATTGACCTTACCAGAGCAGAGCTAGGCCTGAGTGTTTTAAGAATTATATTCAAATATATATACATTGTGGTCATCTTTCTATCAGTGTTTTAACGTTTTTACCCCAACACATAAGAATTTGCTAATCTAACTGAAAAGTTCTCATAGAATATTGCAGATTTGCCCTGGAGAAACAAATGTGTTAAAAGAAGGATGACTCAGCAGGACAGATTTGTTACATCAGCAATCAGTAGTTTACCATGTGACTGGTGCAGCAGGCAAGTGAGAGTTTGAAAATCTTTGTTCTGGCAGAAGAGATGCTATATTTACTGTGGGACATTGTAATCTAGAGTATATTATTTTGCACTTTGAAGGGACTTAAGATTCACTTGAAATTCAAAATGTACAATAATGCAGTAGCATCTATAAATCAGAAAAACAATGGAAAGAAAGCAAGGCTTTCTATCTGATTATTAATATATTTCATTAGCATGAGTCTTAGAAAACTCGGGAGACAAAATTCAATCTATTGATTTTATAGATCTATTGGCATCAAACCAAAAGAAAACGAAAAAAAGGAAATATTGCACAAAAAAACCTCTTCCTGTGTAACTATTGCATTTATAGTGTTATGTGAGCTCAGGAATAATGTCATCTTCTTCTTTTTTCTTTTTTTTTTTTTTTAGTTATCTCATTTACCAGAAAAGGCATATTTAACAAAAGGAATTATAATTTGTTCCACCTTAAAGTAAAAATAAGATAACTGGTATCCAATTTATAGCTTTTCCTTTGTTTATTTTTCATAATTATACTTTTGATTCATTTAAAATCCCTTTTGAAAAAGCTGAATATTAGAAAGGCAGCACAGATGCTGATTCTGTTTGCAATGGCCTAAAAAAGAAAAGTGCAAGCTTTAATCTGATGTCTAGGCTGCATTAAAAAAATTGGATTGAAAAGGATTAGATTAGATTAGACCTTCTGGATTTAAAAATGTTAAAACTCTGATTCATTTAAAATCCCTTTTGAAAAAGCTGAATATTAGAAAGGCAGCACAGATGCTGATTCTGTTTGCAATGGCCTAAAAAAGAAAAGTGCAAGCTTTAATCTGATGTCTAGGCTGCATTAAAAAAATTGGATTGAAAAGGATTAGATTAGATTAGACCTTCTGGATTTAAAAATGTTAAAACTCCATTTATGCTTTAACATAATCTCCTTCCACTCTCTGGAGCCATCAAGCTGAGCTCTGTCCCTTGCAAGTATTTTTTATTATTATTATTAAATTTCCTTCTTTTTCATTTTAACATCCTAGTTTCATATTTGTAATAGCAAGAAATCCTCTGAGACAGATCTAAAAGTTCTTTCTGACCTGGTGAATGGAAGGGCAGGCACTTAAACCTCTGGCTTTTACGATGATTTTATATATTTGTGCACAGTCACAAATGTAAATATTAATAGCTAGTTTTTAAAAGCCAAATAAGAGTGAGTGCTTTTAAGGACTTTAGAGGCTTCTGAGAGAGTGGTGATGTTTTACAGTATAACAATTTATTTACAATGCATTATTATGAAAAAATGCTCAGTTTAAAAAGCAATCATGTACTTTACTAAACCTGAAGTACCTATTACCTACAGCATCTGTAAATAAAAAAGGTATTATAATATTTGCAAGCTGCTGCCTGATACTTCAGAATACAGATTAGATTTTATTTCTCATAAAAATAAAACCAAAATATTATTTGGGGGTTATAGGACAGCATCTCTCAGGAGCAAAATGGAGGAATAATACTATCCTTCCTGGGATGAACGCAACCTTTTCAGTGATGATGGTGATGACTCTATTGTTGAATTTCTGAGCATTCCACACCATGGGTGGGACTGTCAGTTTTTCCAACATCATTCACTCTGTACTGAAAATATTCCAGGCAAACCAAACATATCTAAAAATATTAGATAATACTATCTGATATGTGAGAGAGATTATAGAATCATGGAATACTAACTGATATGTGATTATATCAAACCATTGACTCCATTTCTGTTCAGCCATGGTGGATCAGCCCTTTCTGTTCGTCCACAGGGTTCTGATAAGATATGTGACAGGGCATACCACCACATGTACCTTATTTTCTGCCACTAGGCACAGGCTCTGGATAACGTGCAGAAGATCCGTTATCGTTATTTGGTCTGACCTAGTGATACAAATAACTAGGTGCTGTTATTAGAAGGGTGGCGTTTGCTGAGCTGGGCTGGAGATTCCTTGATTCATTCAGGATATCTGGTAGGACCCAGCAAGGAACTATGTTTGCTCTAATTGATGAACCCCACTGGGGAACCTGGTTCAGGATATTAAAAGCAAACTGTCCAAACCAGTGTGAGTCGTTGTTGTGACACCATTATAAAATGAACAAATAATCTGATCAATAATCCCCATTCTCAATGTAGCCATCATTATCAGTTCATCCAATAACTGAAAAGATGTTTATCACATCCATAATAAAGAATAAGGGTCACTGGCTAAAAAGTTTTGTTACCCAATTTGCTATGGTCTTTGTGAGGCTCAAGGCTGTCAAGAAGGTGTAATTAGAAGAACACCATTTTCCCTTAGCACCATCAGAGAAACTGAAATATTTTATGACTTTGGTGTTTTTTCAAATCTTAATCTGCTTGTTTTCATATACTTTCTTGACAGCCACATTTGAGAACACGGATGCTTTATGTTCATAGCACACGTTCTGGTCCAGTACCTGAGCCAGATTGCCTCTCATACAGACCAGCTGGGTTTCAAGAGTTCATTTTCATCATCACTCAGATATGGCTCATTGTATACTGCCCACACTTTCTCAGCTTCTTCAGCTAAGAAAGAACACAGTTTGTTATGTTCTTTAGTACAGGAATCCTGAACTGCTATATAGACCACCAAAATACGAGTAAAACTACAGTGGGCCCATGAAGAGGTGTAATCTCATATGTAAAACCCAGCTAGCAACTAAGAGTAGTTCCTATTAAGAGAGTCATAGTTACCCTCCCTGTAAAATGTACAAAGGTTTGTGAATAGCCACATGAAAACTGTGTCACTGTTTATCCAAACATGAGAAAGAATAACTGTATGAATTGAAGATGACTATGGAGTATCATTAACTAACTTACCCAATTCATTCAATTTAGCACTGATAACTGGAAAATTGGGACAATCCAAGATGCACTGGTCTTAGGAAACGTATTTCTTGTCAGCTATTATTAAATCAGAGAAACAGTGAACAGCTGCTACCAAAAAAACCCACCAAAAGCAGTCTAAAACCCCCTTATTTAGAGACTGAAGTGATTTAAGACTGGGATTTGTCACCTTCTCTTTAACTCTGCAGTCAAGGTTATGACAGAAATGAACTATCATTAAAGGTGGAACGAAAGCACCAGGCTATAATTAACCATTAATCCTAACAGCAGAGGCTGTTAGGCACTGGAGAGGTCTGGACTTCAGGAAACCAGATCACAGTCCTTGTGAGAAATGTGGTCTTGGATGAAACGCAAACAGAGTGTTGTAAGAAGGTAGAGAAGAGGTAGAGAAGACTGTGTTACTTTAGGGAAAAGTACTGAGCCTACAGTGCCTTGCTCACTGTAAAGGCAGACATCCACACATTTAGCCAGATGAACTGTCTCGAGTTTTGAGCTTCTAGGAGTTGTGTTACATCCCTTTTGATTGTTCTTGAATGGAGCAATATCAGGACTGATATTCATCAGTTTAAATTGTCATCACCTAAAAAAAGATTTTTATCAGCCACGATGATATTTCACTAGACTTTCCAATTGTTTTTATATTTCAATTCAGTCCTGAATTGATACAAAATTCAAAATACTGAAACTTCAGTTTTAATAGAAAGGTTAGAAAAACAAACAAACAAACACCATAACTTAATAGCAAGACACTGCCTATTGATGGTTTTGATCTAACCGTATTTTTTATTATTACAGTTGAAATTGCAAGTGTTCCTATTTTGTCTTTATTCTCATCAAATTTCACCTTATATAATGGAGCAGGGTCTCTTTCACTGGCAGAAATACCACAATGGTATACCACATTCTCCCAAGATTCTGGGTAACAAGGCCTTTAGTTTTAGCCATTGCTGAAAATATCTGCCAAATGAATAGTAAGAAATACTGATCTAGGGTATAATTCACTAGCCCAAATATGTCTTATTAAATTTCAGTAATTTAATTGTCATTAGAAAAAAATTTCAAGGTTTTGAACTGGGCACATGCAGCGTGGAAGATGTGATTAATATTATAATTGTGTCTACACTATAAAATATTTTTGAAAGTCATTTAGATAATTGTACTTCATGGTACTTTGCAGGTGAAAAATATTTTCTAGGTAATCTTATTTTTTTTCTTCTCATATTCAGTGGTTTCTGACTAATTGTACAATCTTCACTATCATATATTTAAAGTATATTTAACTATATTGATTGTGTTAAGTACACAATAGCATACAACTAGAATAAATAACTTCATGAAATACCAGCAAAAAGCTATAATTCCACTTTCTAGAAAATATTATAGCTATTGCTATCTCATTAGTAAATCCTAAACTGACATGATTATTTGATCTGATAGCCTTAAATCTATTAAGCAGATAGAAAGGCAATATACAAATATACACTAATATCAGTATGAAACACTGCTATTCTGATTTGCAGCTAAAAAATATTAAAAAAAAAAAATTGGAAAAATTATAACTGATTTACATTATTTCTGCAGCCCAAGTCAATTAATATACACCATAACCTTATATTTAGTATTACTGTACAGAGTTTATAGAATCAGCACCTTTACTCGTACATAATCTTGAGGCTGTGCTCTACAGCAAACTGTCATAGACTGTGAATAACTATTCTTTTGACTCATCCTTATAGTAGAGCAGCTGGTTGAGGACTATAAAGTTCAGCAGGTCAAAAGGCTGAGTAGGTCTTTTCAGATAAGGAAAAGCTAGAACAAGAGGGAAAGGAAGACTTACAGGAGAAGCTTTGGGAAATGCCGGTATCTGAGGATGTTGTGTGTGAAGTCTGAAAAAGCCGTATGTACAACTTTCCTTCAGGGCTCTTTCTTGCCTCTTTCATGAAATCTCAACGTTGGTCACTGAAGTGGGGAAAGACTCCTCTTTGTGAGTGGGTCAGTCAAGCACAGAAGGTGGCACCTAACCTAAGGAGATACTTCCTTTTTCCACCCCAGTGGACTATTTAGGCTGACAAGGCAGGGTGAGCAAACCTAGCATCATCTCACTGCTGTAACAAGTCCAATTCCTTCCGTTGTGCTCCCACCACTTACCCTGAGTTAAGAAGCTGAGTTCAGTCAGCTCACAGAAGGACCCAGCCTGAGGGGCAGAATGGGACCACAGCCAGGACCAGTGGCTGGGGGCTGCAGGGGAGCAAGACTTCTACCTTTCAGCTGCAGAGAGCCATAGGATCAGCTGAACCACCAGTGAAAACAAAGCCTTCATCTCGCCACCCTGCTCAGTTAAAATATCTGAATAACACAGAGAAAGGAACAAATTTCAGTGAGAGTATTGGTATCTGAAAAGACTCCAGAAGTGTTCAAAAGCTATGTGCTCTACCAGAGAAGCAGTCTCCCCAGGATGTGTAGCCCTAGATGCACAGTATGCCTGAATATAGAAGTCTGTAAGTCAATTACAGGTCCAATGGAATCGGACAAGAGAAGGAAAGAAAAAGTTTTTTCCAATTTTATCTCATAAAAGTAGATAAAGCAAAATACTTTTATATTTTTTCAGTGGTCTTTCCTGGTTTTAATTTTCTTTTTTTTTTTTTTTTCTTTTCAATTTTAATCTTAAATGAGACTTCAAGGCAACTGAATTACAAGAAATTATTTCCCAAATCATTGTGTGGACAATTTAGAAACTGGAGCACTGGGATCCTTCAGCAAGCATCCAGCCTCTCCAAAGTATGACAAAGATATTAGAAGGTCTTCCCATTTCAGCTGTCTGAGCCATGTGGAGAGCTAGTATCACAGAAAGCAAAGGAGGAAGAAGTATCCGGTCACTGTTGATCATCAGGAAGGATCTCTGGAATGCATTAAGAATGCATTGAGAACACTTGAACCCCCTGAGTTCTCAAGGGAGTTTTTGACATATCACAACATCTTTTGCATTTGCATTTTTACTAAGCCAATGATTATTTTTTCTGCAAAACCACCACTTGCATTATTTCTATTAAATGCAATTCAGCGTGGGATTTTTTTCCATGAGAAAATGGCAATGATGTAAGGTGTGAATCTTAGCAGTTCTCATTAAATCTTTGCAAAGGGCAGTCCACAGTAACTTCACACAATCAGTCTTATTTTAAGTTAATTTAGTAAGGAAGGAGAACTCAGATGACACACACAGCTTTTCTCTGTGCTTTTCTTTTTGTGCCAATTTATAAGCTAATGCATGTGCAACTTCCTCTTCTAGGCAAGTCCTTCATTGTCTACTTTCCAAAAAAAAAACAACTTCTTTCACTGTAGTATTTAAACACCTCTTTATAATTAGATGAGGTTTTATTGCCTTTCTGCCTTTTCTGTATACTTATAGATATAGGTATATGTCTATATAAATATTTTGGTAAATTTTCTATACCAAATACCACTGTGATCAGTTGGTATGTAATATTCTCTGAAAAAGATCCCATGCTTTGGACTTAAGTGTGTTAAATTAAAATATAATAAATCAAAAATACATGAATCACTTTTAAAAAATATCGTAAATGAGAACAGTGAAAAATACATCTTATATTTTGTCCTGTGACTCATTCTTTGACAATAATTCTTCAGTGTAAAGGATTAATGTACTGGAGAATCAATATGCTTTCAGACAGCTACTACATCACTGTGCTTCCTTTGTTGGTCCATATTTTCATTATTAACAGTTTATGTCAGCAGTGGCCTCTGTGTATTTGAGGCCAATTAATTTATTTGATCACTGTGGCATTCTTGACTGTGTGAAGGATCTCAGGTAGCACAGCAGAGTAAGAAACCAAAATTAAGACTAATATATTGCAATTAAGATTGCCAAACTAAATCACATAGACTTGTTGCTGGATTTAATTGGATTGCTTTTAGTTTGCAAATATTTTTTTGTTTGTTTTCTGCTGTACTAATAAGCTTGACTAAATTATTGATTCCAATTTCATTCTAGTTGTACAATCCACTATTTTTAGGTTTTTTATATTTTATCAAATGAATGTTATCAATTTGTCAAAAGTCATCAAGCCAGAGGTAGTTTTGTTTGCTTTTCAATAATTACGTTGGAATGGAATCACAATTACCATTAAATTACGTTGTTTGTAATTTAACAATGACTGCACCTACACAGCAAAGAAGCATGCACTTTAGCAGAATATAACTTTAGGAGGGTGTTACAGATAAGCCCAACCAGATTTATATGCGTGGATCAACCTTCTCATTTCAGTATATCGTGGGAATATGTTCCATGCTGCACCTCCTGTGAACAACAGTTACAGTGCTCACATCATTTTGCATTTTGGCAGAAGCAAACCATGGCCCAAGACCCTTTCACTTCAGAAGGGCTAAATCTTTGTCTCAGTTACAATTCAGTCCCTGATGAGTTGTTGGGACAGTTAAAATATGTACTGCTCCCTATCAAAACCATTTGCGAGATTATAGTCTCTTGCCATTCAAGAAATGAATCCTAAAGTGTCCCTGGTTGCAAGCTCTGAGCTGAAATGCCTATGCCCAGTATAAAAGTTCTGACAGATATCGTTGTTGTGTATTTTTGGTGTGATTTTTAGATTGATTTTTATGCTACATCAGAACTTTGACAACTGCTGTTGTGCCTTGCCTGTTTGGTGGGGTTTTTAATTGTTTTTTTGTCCTTGAGCTTACCCTCCCAGAAGTCAGATATCAGTGAAACTTTCCACTGCATACAGGTACTCATGAAATAATAACGTTTCACTTTGTGCCCTTCTGCACTTCCATTAGTTTTGATTTCACAACCTTTAACAAGAGATCAACGGATTGAAGCACCAGTGCCAGTAAACCTGCCTATCATTTTGCATCTTGCAAAGATTTAGACAGGAGGAAACAAATTTTTTTCTTAACTCATGAGCTAATTAGCTTCTTCTGCTTATTCCAGTCGGATTTGTGGGTTGTAACCAGTGCACTTATCAGATCTAGTCTGCCTATACATAAGGCAAGGACTGTCATGATTCTATCTGCAAGAGCAATGATGGTTATTTCAGAACACCACACTCGCATAAGCAAGATCCCTTGCCTTCATATTCCAGTCACTGAGCTTTTAAAGAAACATAAACAATCAAGTAGGCAGAAAAAGGAAGGATAAAGGCAGATGTGAAGGTAGAAAGAAGTGACAGACAAAAGGGGGAAAGAAAAAGTGACAAGAAAACATAGAGGCTCGCACTCCAGTGGCATTTGTGAAAGGAGGGAAATGCATTCTGGAGTATACACAGTCCTTTGATGTATGCACTTTATGTAAGCACTTCTCCCTTAGGGATAGTCTCATCGTGAAGTGTAGAAATACATTTATACTTTTATTTTGCAAAGCTTGTAAACCATCATATGTTCCTAGAAAAATTTCTTCTCCCTGCTTCCTTCCTCCTTTCATTTGCCTCCAGTAACTAAATCATCCTTAAATAACTAAATAACACCCTAATTAAATGACATAAATTTAAAATCTCCAAGTTGCCATCTAATCCTAAAAGCAAATAAAGTTTGAAAGTGTCAGAATTTTCACCACAGAACTACAACTTCAGCACTTACTTTGGGAGGTTTCAGCCCTGGCAGAGTCAAACAGCTCTGTGATTAGCAGAATTAGATACCTCAAGCCCTGTTAGGATCTACAGATGAACAATCCTTTGTGCTCTCACAGGCCTTCATCTGAGATATGTGCTCAGAATACAGTGTATTCTAAAAAATGTAGTTTAGCCATGGCCATAGCAGTGTCTAGCATCAGTCAGGGGTTTAATTGTTCAACTTGGGTAGCAGCAGGTTCAATTTCTTTCTCAGTGTGAGGGTTCAAAACCCCAGAGTAAACACTGACCACCAGGAAATTGGCTTCTGATTCAAATGTGGAAAACTGTCTCATTTGCATGGCATTATATAGAAATTAGACAAGTAGAAGAACTGACCATGTTGTTTGGATGGCCTAGGGAAAAGAACTCTAGTCCTTAAAATAACTTTACTACCATTTTACATGTACTGTTATGCAAGTACCTGAACACTGTCTTGAGTAGAAACATGATTAAGACTATGCAGGAAATAAGGTCAAAATAAGAAAAAGTGGTTTATGAAAAAATGCCAGAAAATAATTAATTAAATTCATATCTGTTATCAGTTTTCTGATAAACTTTCTAACATCTGGTTTTATCCTTTTTTTCAAAGCATTTATTACTATTTTGATAGACATCTATATTCTCGTGTAAATGCAATATACAATTTCTGCATATTAGATTAGTAAAATGATTCCGTATTTTTTAGAACTCCCACAGGATTTAAATTTTTATACACAGAGTGATATACTGCAATAGGATTTGTGTAAATTTCTGGAGCTTTCCTTGGTTTCCAAGCATTCTTCAGTGAGTTTATGAAAAACACAGATTGCAGAGTCATCACTACCTGTCCTAATGAGCTTAACTGAAATACACTGACATAATGGAACAGATCCTTTCCCACCAAAATTAACAGTTTTCTACTGACTGCAAAAGGGGTTAAGACCAGG
Source organism: Aptenodytes forsteri (assembly GCF_000699145.1). NCBI lineage: Eukaryota > Metazoa > Chordata > Aves > Sphenisciformes > Spheniscidae > Aptenodytes > Aptenodytes forsteri. The sequence continues at coordinate 7,346,869 of NW_008794581.1, read as the reverse complement.
CTCCGTGATACTTGTTTTTCTTATCTCTGTACAAAAAATTGTTCCCATTCTTCTTCAGTGAGTTTATGAAAAACACAGATTGCAGAGTCATCACTACCTGTCCTAATGAGCTTAACTGAAATACACTGACATAATGGAACAGATCCTTTCCCACCAAAATTAACAGTTTTCTACTGACTGCAAAAGGGGTTAAGACCAGGCTCCGTGATACTTGTTTTTCTTATCTCTGTACAAAAAATTGTTCCCATTCAAAATATTTTCTAGTTCACTCAACTTCCTCTTAGGTCCTTTTTATCTGCTACTCTGATAATATTTAATTTGAAGTTATGCTAAAGGGGAAAAAATGAGAAAACACTGTACTGAAGGCTGTGATGTAAACTGTTTCAGCAGGCATATGAGGATATAAAGCAGAAAGTGTACAGTTTTCTAAATTTATCTATATTCATTGAAAATCAGACACTTAGAAAATTCCTCTAAGCAATGATCTTTTCCTAATGAGATGTACTGGATGACCTAATAGGTAGTTCTTTTTTGTTCAGTCCTAGACTCTCCATACAAATAAAGTATCAATAGATTTCAGAAATAGATTTACCAAGTAAAGAATTTTGCATATAATCCTCATGCTTCTTTACATCATCTTCATAATATTTGCAGATATTATTAAAGAATATGTTCAAATCATCTAAAATCTATCAAAACAATGTACTTTCTCCTCATTTTAAAAGAGGAAAAACACAATTCCTAGACTTAGGCATAACAATATTTGGCATTGATTTCCAAATTGTGACATTTCTTCTTGGATTTTTTTTTTTAATGTACTAAAAGCAGGGGAGGATGTATAGTTATTTAGAGTCCCTATATTTCTTTCTGAATAGGAAATAAGCATGTGAACTGCATGTGTTATCTTGGATTTACTACATCTGAACACATTGCTTGCCTGTGTGGAGTGACCACATTTTTGAGACTTGTACATGCCAAACATTTGGAAATCTCAGGCAAATGCACTGAACTGGGCAGTTATCAATGGCAGTAGTTGAAGTCCTTTTGGCCTCTACTTCACCATGGAGTTGTTTACGTGAGACAGTGCTCCTGAATGATGAGTAACCAAATCAGAAGTGTTCATTTAGATAAAAATTCATAGATTAAGTTAGAATCATAGACTCACAGAATGGTTTGGGCTGGAAAAGATCTTAAAGATCATCTAGTTCCACCCCCCTGCCATGGGCAGGGATAAAGTTGATTATTAATATTCTGTTGATGTAAAAGTATCATGTGACACTGAGTGACTGCCATCAGACATGAGTAATGGAAGCTGGACGTTTCATACAGAGCCATCTACCATCATCCTGTCATCCAGCACTTTGAAAGAAAAGCACTTTCAAGATCAAGGCATGGTTCGCTAATGTATAGCACAATTGTAATAATAATTTCTTCTTACTTGTTCAGGTCATGTTACTGTAGCTTATCTGTTTATTTTAAGTTACTCTTGCTCTTGGCTGAATACAGTATAGCCAGGAATACATTCTGTCTTGATTTGCACCTTGCAACTGGACTAGTGAAAATGAAATTTTATGACCAGTAATTGTCTACAATGTAGCACATACAGCAAGAAGTTGTTCTGAGTCCTGACCGTTGTACATTGGCATAGCTCTACTGAAAGGATCATCTAGCCTCCAAATATTGAAGAAAATATATGTAACATATTTAAGCAATATTAGAAAATAGTACGTTCCTACTCAATTCCAATTTACTCGTTAGGACTTCAGAAACAACCTTGATTCCAACTATTAACTTTCATTTAATCAGATGAAATGATACTGGTGTGGTTTGGGTTTTTTCTTTTTTAAAAAAATAAATTATTCTCAGTTCCTCCGAAAACTTATAGCACCAATGAGACTGAATTGTATAAGATTCACTGCTTTACAGAGTGATTTTTAAAAGCTGTGGAAAGCACTACTATCAATAATTCAAAGGTGAACTTAAAGAAGGGGTTTGTTTATACCTAGCTCATATGTAAAAATAACAGTATGACAGTTTTCTCAGTATAATTGAAATCTGGGGACAGCATTCAGGTAGCCATTTATAGTTGGAAACAGACTGCATTTGGAAAGCAACAGTCCTATTGTGTGTCTTTTAATAGAAACAAATTTCTGTGATGTTGCATCTATGAAAGCATTATCCAAACTGACGGAAATTTTTCATAAAATGTTTTAACAATTTTCTTCTATAATTGTGCATAAAAAGAGGGAAAAAAAATTGGCCAGAGATTGATTAAATATAATTTTAAGTGTTGCTATGAAATGTAGAAATTCCATGTAGTATTCATTCCAGAATTACAGAGAACAAAAAGTGAGAAAGAGTGTTGAGAGACTTTTTCCTTTCTATAAAGCCTGGGCAAAACTGTGTCTTCCACATTTTTTAGACTTCTGTTTTCTTTCCATGTGCCACGAATAATTCTGTAAAGATGGCCCTATAGGGAGGAGCACACTGAGATGCAGGATGTTGCTGCATTCTCTTGCTAACCACTGAGTAACTCTAGGTAAATCACCGGATCTCTGCTTCAGTTTCCTTTCTGTGAAGCAGGGACTGCTTCTACCTTTCTGTCTTTTTTTTCCCCTAGAAAGTGTTTATTCCTAAATAGTCTCCTACTGCATCTTTGTAGAAAATGCAGTGGAACCCTGACTTTAACTGGACAGTTTGGATTCACTGACCAAAGATCAAACACAGCTGTCCGGTTTTGCCAGTTTTAATTCCGTAATTTAGACTCACGTCAATAATAAAGATAAAAAAAGAGGTAGAGATTAATCTCAGATTGTCAATAATTTTAAAATAAGTAAAGAAATGTGGTTCTCTAGGTGTTAAATCTTGCTTATTCTGCCATAAAAGCTTACAAGTTTAGAGTAAATTGCCTTCGACTGAATATGAGCCATTGATTAACAGCGTGTTGTGGGAACAAATAGATTTATGTTTTCCACTACTCAAAGGGTATTAACCTTTCTTTAGTCAGCCCCCTCCCGTTTGTGAAGTGAAACCATCAATACTTGAAGAAATGCTAACAATCTTTGAAACGTGCATGATCTAATTTTTCACCTAGATCACAGAGAACTGAAATTTGGAAGACTCAGAACCTAAAAATCACTGTTCTTCCCCCTTCCTTGGAGAACCTTGTTTTTTTAAAAAAATGAATATGGAATAAAAGTTCTCAGTTTCAAACAACAAACAAACAAACAAACAATCTATTTGCCATGCGCTAATCAGTTGCAAAATACTGCTGCCAAAGCTAATTCTGTGAAAGAAAAAAAAGGCAGGGGGAGATAAGGAAAGATAGCCCAGAAAAAACTGCATACACATGGGTTGCCAGTTTTCCAGGACACTTATCTCTCAAGTGCATGCTGCACACTTTCGCTAGCCTTCTAGCTTTTAAACTCTCATTCTTTATGATGATAATGAAGATGGCAGGCAGCAGATGCTTCATCTTGACCATGAAAGAGAGGGAAAAGTGTGACTCTGGATGTCCTTAAGAAAATGAAGATCGTGATCAACAGACACTTGGGAGATTAGCAGAAACACTGTTCAAAGCACATTCAAAAATGTGGAGAAACTCATTAATGTTATAGCATATGACTACTCTCCAGGGTTAAAGAAACATGATAAAGTTTATGTAAGTGTATATACGAGTGGACTACCAAATAAATAACTCAATTAATTCAAACTCTCTCTCTCTTTTATTGTAAAGAACATCTCCTTTATTCCTGATGCATGCTGCTTTTTTCTTTTGTTCAGTGGAAAAACAAATAGCTGAGCTTGCTGAGCATGTGTTTGTTACCAGCATTTGTTATCTGTGAGCTAGTATACAAGCCCTCTGAAGCCAAAGAACATTAAAAGTGGGCAAGCTCTTCAACTCCCATGAAAATTAGAAACCAGATAGAAAAAGTGCAAGGGAAAAATAGAGAATGGCAGGATATATTTTGAAAGATGAAAGGAACCTAGAAGAGCAGCAGTCTAATTAAACCAGAAGTGGATATGCTACAACCAGAGCACTCTTCTGTAAATGATACATCGTTAAAAGACATTAAGCTTCGTTCCTCAGGAAAATTTGTTACTACTAAAATAAGATGATAAAAACATGAGAGGGAGAGACTAAATTAATGTTATAAACTCCAACCCCTAAGAATAAAGATAAAGGACTAGAAGAAAAATACCTTTTAAATAAACTAATTCTGGAAGACATCAGAGAAAACAAAATACAGACTATTAGAATGAAAAAAATAGCTAGTCATAAGAGCTACAATGTTGATTACAATTATTTTCATATCTTCTATTATCCTATTCATATGATCAAAATATTCTTCATAAACTTGACCAAGGTGTCAGAGCACTCATAGTATTACATAGTAATCTTTTATTGATGCATGGGGGCAATAGAGGGCAACTTTTCTAAAGCAATCATAATTTTTGGATACTGTAGTTTTTAGCTACCCAACATCTGACTTATAATAGGCCTGCTTTCTAGGTGAGCTAAGTACTCCCTATTCCACCTGAAGTCTGCAGGATCTCCTGTGACATCTTTTGAGCTTGTGGCATTACTCTCTGGTCACAAAAAATAGATGCATCCACTACCTGTAGCCAGTTCTGCATCAGGGGCTTTAAGCTATGAATCACAGAAGTCCATGGCAGGGTCAGAAGTGGAAGGGTTTATACCTACCTTCCCATTTTTATTTTTCACAGCTTGATCATCTTATTAGGTTATGTTATGGATAGGTGCATCAAAAAATTAGGAAACAGGTTCAGTAAAACATTGCTCTGAAGATGCTGTAATAGTGATATGCTTGTGCTTCCTTTTGACAAGCATATATTAAGACACAAATGCTCAAGTGTAACTGAACTATATGTGATACTTAAACATGTATTAGCAATGTGCAAAGGACTAGTAGATAACCTTAAAACCTGCAACAGGAATAATAGCTAAGGTCATTAGTAAACTGAGCTGGTTCCATAAATGACCCAGAATGAATAGTGATTCATCGAAAGTCCATTCCAGGAAGACAGAAATAAATTTTCCCCCAGGTTTTTTTTTCACTAAAGCAGCTGTTTTTACAGTGTGGTTTTATTTGCTTGGATGAGGGCTTGCACTGCAAAGCAATTTGCAAGGTTAAGTATGCTGAATGGAAAAGCAAGGGTGTAAAAAATTGTTTGTTGTGAAAACATACTAGTATTTAAAAAATTACATTTCCACACAGTTAATCAAGATGTGTTTGAAATTCAAAATAATCAAAGTATTTTGGCCCTTAGGTCAATAGAGGAAAAAGAGAAAATAAAGGACACAAGACCCTAGTCTCTCCCAATGTGATCTATTGCAGCATTATTAATCTCAAACAGTCCTTTCACAGCTTCTACCAGAAAAGATTATGGATTGTATTTTCTTAGATTATATATTTTTAAGAAGTGACTGGGTTCCCCTTGCTTGAGGGAGCCCCAGGGATCACAAGGTTTCTTAGTACTATATCCATGTAACTGATAAATAAAGAGTTGAATTTCATTATTTATGTTAATATAGAAATAAAGAAAAATTAATAGTAAAAACAGTAACTATCAAGTTGGCATTAAAATAGTAAATTTAAACCTCCACAGACTATTGCTATGGCAGATGGTGTTTGAAGAAAGACCAAACCCATGCAGAGTTTAGGCTTGTTGCAAAGGCAATATTCTTACTGTCAGCCAAGTCTCAAGAGAGCTGAAGATGAAACAGCTAGTTCAGAAATCCCGTGTAAGATCATGAGCATATAGTTAGTCTGTAAACTGAAATGGCAGTTGTTAGATAGTGGGATGACCTACTCCATGTTCAGATCTTCAGAAGGTTTGCAGGAAGAAAACGCAATAATTTTGTCATATTACAGGGTAAAGTGCACAGAAGAGAAGCAGGAACAAGCAGACGAAAAAGGGATCACTACCCTCCACAGGACCTGCAGGAAGTCACATACATGCCTTTCCTGTGCAGGCACTATGGGAAATTTGATCTTTTGTTGTCTACATTGTAGGTTCACTGTTCTGACCATCTCCAAATGAAGCTTAGTTTAAAATGTTATTTCATATGCAGTCTTAACAATTCTTAGGGAAGTGCTCAATCTTTGCAAAATACGAGATTGTTCAGCTCTCAAGTTATATTCATGATCTTAGGACTAGTTTCAAGACATGGAGTTGGTAATTCCTCTTGTGTTACACAAAAATACCCTGATATTTGCCCCAGTATGAATGGATATAGTTTTTAAGAGTTTGAGTTTTGATATATTTCTTTGAGAAGCTTCCTTTTGCTTTTCACAGTAATTGCTATCTGCGTAACTTTCACAAGAGAATTTGATTTTAAACCGTTGGATATGACGTGGGTAAAAACCTGGGTCATGGGTAATACATTTGAATAGCACAGAAGCATACTCCAGCCCTTTTCAGCGGAGAAGTGGCAGCAGCGCATGTACTGAGAGGAGATTCTTGAGTCTCTGAAAACTGACTCTTAGCCACACTCTAAGGAGAAGTACTCACATCTTACCAGGATGCTCAGCATAACACATAGGTAGAAGATCAGTAACTGTCAGGCAGAGCCTTGGAGAGGAAAGGGTACAAAGCGGCAAGGAAAATTGTAACAAAAGCACAGGTAGGCAAGACAAAATCATTTTTAGACAGAACTTCCATCACCAAACAATCCAGGGAGAAAAAAAAAAACAACTTTCTTCAAGACCAAATGGACCCATGAGAAACCCTGACAAAAAGAATGGAGACAGCAAATCCAATAGTGATGAAGAAGTGCAGCTGGGGTCAGTTTATATTGTGCAACAAAGGTGAAACAGGCCATGGCACAGACTGAAATTGCAGTCAATTATGGAAGGAATCAATTCCTTCAGTGCTGCACTTATTGATATTAGTTCATAAAAGTAAAAGGAATTTGTTCTATTCTCAGATAATCCATCCTTGTTTTTTTAATATAAATACTGAGCTGCAAATGTTACTATTTAATACGTTAAACTGAATGTAGAACCGTTGGCCAAAGTAAGCCTCTTCCTTACACCACAGTGGTTTTCAGTGAAGCAGTTTTGTGCACATAAAGGTGTAACTGAGAACAGCATTTGGCCCATTGAGTGTAGTTTGCTGGGGATTCCTAAGGATTTTGAACAGTTATGATTTTTTTGCCAGATCAGTCATTTTAGTGCAGCAGAGTACTCCACTTTCCACTCGTGTAAAATGAATGCTTATTGAAGATTAAAAAATATTATTAAAGGTCAACAAAGGCCCCCAACATTTAGGTTTCAGAAATGCTTTCAGATAACCTATTAAAAAGAGATGGTGTGATTTTTTTTTTTTTAATTACTTTTCTCCAAAGGAAAAAATACTATCCTGCTGGATTTGAAACCTAGTGGAATGTACGAAAGATAAAAAAAAAAGCAGACAGGAAGTTAAGCCAAATTTGTGCTGCCTTGGATGTCCTAAGAATGTGTATCTTCTGTAAATGGAATTGAAGCTCTTTCTTATAAAAGTGGCATTTTTATTATATAGAAGCTCACTCAGTATATGAGTGAGTGTATATATCACTCCAAGATGTCATAATATTTCAAATTTTATCACTTTTTCTCATTGTTGGATGGGGGGGTTGGTAGGAAAGGGGAACAGGAATTCATTTCACGGAAGTATGTTATAATCTAAAGGACATTGCCAATCTCTCCAGGGGAAATCTAAAGGATGTGCACCTTAAAATGACACCTGGTAAGTCCTTCAATCTAAAATTCTTCATGATGCTTACTTTTCTAGTATATATTCTAGAATCTATAGTGTTAGTTTATCCTGATGCCCTGTTTGTTTGTCTGTAACTGATATAGAATAATATGGCTTTGGAGTGGCAAGGATAGTTAACGTTGTTAATTACTCCCTTGCGCTGTAGTGATAGGGCAATTGCTACATAGCATAATTTATCTCTAAGCACTTTATGAAACTGCGCTTTAGAATTGATTTTTATAATCAAGTAAGAAAGAAACATAGCCATAAGCAAAATCTGTTACTATATTTAAGTGGTGTTACCAAGGGGAATGCAATGCTACAGATCTGCGTACAGTGATTCTGATTCCTCGTTTCATTATATATTTGCTTTTGGCCAGTGCTGGCCTGAATTTGGGTCACGCTGACAATTAGAATTCACTTTCAGCTGATGGCTTCTTTTTCAGTCATCACAATTAACTCCTGTTTTAATCTAGTTTCTAGAGTGTTATATTCTCTTTATCAGTGGCCCTAATAATGGTATTTCTTATTTACATTATGAAGATTATGCTTTTATGTCTGGTCAAGAGTCAACCCCTTTGGGGGGTAATGCTGGAGAATGTGGGACTTGTCTTACTCTTGACAGGTTCTGTAGGGGAATAAACATCAATGGCCCCTCACTTGTACTTGCATTCTTATCTTTGGGGATGCAGCCTTCAAGAAGCAAAGAAAGGATCACACTCAACTGTTGAGACTTTCTACCTTGCCACCTATCTGGATGAAAGCAGCAGACTTGTCAGTCACAAAGCAAAAAAGGAACTGAGTTCATGAAATAGGGATAGCTAAGAACTGTCATTAACTGTCTTCCTAAAAAGGACACAGAGCATGTGTCAGACTTACTGTTGGCCCAATGCATAGGTGAAATCTTGCAATCAGCATTAAGAGGGGAGAAATGAAAGGGGGAGAAGAGCTACGTACAATGCCTTGTTACTTGCATTGTTTCAATAAATTACACTGTTTCTTTGTACAGATGGTAAATATTATCACATCTACAGCTTTTAACTATGCATCCAGTGCTGATGTTCATAACATGTCTCCTACAAGCTCAAGGCTGAATGATTTGTCATCTCATTAAGCCCTTTGGAGACAGTTATGCCTCAGGGGGCTCAGTCAATCAACAGCAGTAGAGAAGAGCTGCATTTCAAATTTTCTTATTTATAGGACTTGAATAAGCAATGAAAGTGGGTGCAAAACACTTTTAAACTAAATGTGCAATCATCATCATAACTTGGAATCTGAACACATGACATTCAAAGTTCAGCAAATTGCTTATGTTTCAGAAGACTCACCAGAGTTAATCGGCAATCAGAGATCGCTCAGCTGATATGCAAAACAGGAATGAGGGAGAAGGGCAGCAAAATGACTAGGAAAATGGTGGAGATGAACAACTGAAAGAGATCATTCAGTCAGTAATATCACCAGCAAAAGGTGCAATAATACAGTTGCCATCAATTGTCTTGTGTACATCACCAGGGGAATACCCACAGAAACCATGACTACAGCGTGGTTATACTCTTTCTCGACAGGTATCCAGAGGACACTGCATATAATGTGCTGTGTCGGAAAATGAAGAACAGGCAGGACAAGGCACATGGTGTTTTAAATTACTACCATACACATGTGATACTGGGATGACCGAGAGAAAGCTGAAAAACATTGCTGTGTGGGATAATGGACTTGATATTTCTGGGATTGAGATTTCAGCTTCTTCTAATGACTGACTAAACTATGTCTGTTTGAGCCTTCAGGCCACCGCTACACAGTCTTTCAGGCCCTGGATGTCTGGCTCCTGCAAGACCATTTTAATCTGTATTTTTAATTCCCTGGCTTTTTGTGTATAAGAACATGCTAAATAATATGAGATATAGAATGAGTCCTTCTGTGCTCATTGTCCCCACTGTGCTTGGTAAATGTGTATCCAGAGCAAACTTATTACACAGAGCATGATCCTCTATGTAAAGGACAGTGTTCAAATGCAAAGCCTTTGCTGCTGCTGACACTTCAGTGCTGCCAAGCGCTTCCACCCTGTTTTCACAGAACAGTTTTTATTCTGTATTAATGTGGCCATGTAAAAAATGGGTTGGTCAATGCATTTTATTCCTGCACAGTTCTATTGCACGTGCAGTGTTGAGGTGTTGAAGTCTGGAAGCAGTGGGTCATATCCTCAGACAATATACATCAGTATACCTCTAGAGAAGTCATTAAGCAAAACCTTTTTTATCAGACAGAGAGCAGTAGTCCTTATCCAAAACCTGTAGCATGTGGATTGTGATTTCTAAATTGACAGCAATAACTTTTCTACTCAGCTTTTCTTTCTTTAAGACCTAGCCCATCTTAAATCACATGTGTGTATCCTTACAATTTTAAATACTGACAGCTGCCATTTCTGTTATTGATTTGATCTTCCCTTTATTCTGCCTCAGTAAACTATTCTTGTGGAAATTATGTTTTATGACATGTCTTAAGAGCACATAGGACAGTCTGAGGATATTAGTATAGTTTCTTCTAATCTGCAAAAATCAGGCCCACATCTAAGTGATTAAGTATGCAAAGCCCAAAACATTTTTCTTCTGTAATTATTTAGTGTTTTAGGCTTCGGTGTCAGAAATTATGTCTGAATTACTTCTCAAAATATTACTTCTTATTTAGTAATATGCCTGCAGATCCGTTCAGTATGAAAGCCTTAAAATCACATGATTAATCAGAGCTTTTTAAAATCAAAATTTCAAGAGTTAGAATGAGAAATGTGGGAAGAAACTCTATTATTAACATTGGAATACATATTTTCAAGCAAAAGCATTTAAGATCAATTGTTCTTTTCTGCAGGAAAAAAAAGAAGTATTTCCTCATTGCTAAATGTTATCTTCCAGTCAAGAAAACACGAATGCGAGACAGTCTGCTTTGGCATAGGGACAGCTCCACAAAGAGATATTCTAAAACAGGAACTGAGCAAAGTAGTTTATGCTACTCGGCTGCCATAGAGGTACCTGGAAAACTCCCACTAATTTCAACAGGAGTTGAATTTGGATGTATGTTTACAAACCATTGCCAAGAAGTTTAACTAAGGAAAAACATCAGTAGAAAAATGTGTTTAATACAAATGTCAATAGATGGGGAACACAATTGTATTCTTCAGTAAAAGGGAAACTTAATTATTACATCATTTCGACTGAAAAAGAATTAATTGAAATACATTAAATATATAGGAAACGTTAAACAAGTGCAGTACATATAATCAGAATGTGCCCCATTTACAGGTTGTTTACAGCTTGTTAAAGATATTTTTTAAAATGTCTCTAGAGAATATTTAGAAACAAGTTTAATAGAGTAACAAATATATAAGGTCTTACACTCCACTGTCTTATAGGAATGCACAACAGGCATAAAGTTATTGCTTTAGAGGAGTTATAGAAGTATTAAACAGTTGTGAAAGAAAAATCAGCTAGAAGTTAAGAATAAATACAGTGAAATTGAAATATATGAAATTGCCCTGCTCTAAGACTGGAATTTAGCCAGTTGTGAAACAGCCTGAAAATATATATTAAAAAGTCAGCATTTATTCACAGTTTAAATGTACATAAATTAGATTCATTTTCACAGTCGTTTACAGATCTACGACTGCCAGGATGTATGCTGCTATATGTTAGTAGCGCTTCAGATATCATTAGATTAGAATTATTACCTTTGGGAAGATGGCCTCTGTACTGCTGCAGGACAATTCCTAGTTTAGAAAATAAGAAAATGGCATTGAGTAAATTAGAAAATATTCTGGAACATATGCATTTAAGCAATGGTGAACATGCGTTATATACACTTCTCTCCACGGAAACTACAGAGGACATCTATCTGCTACTCAGCTATATAGCATAAACATTCAGCTCAAGTTTTTTCCACAGACGTGTCATATCATCTTCCATTCAATACCTGTGTCAACCACTATGATAACAATCATCTAAATAAACACTATTATCCTTTTATTTCTGATGGAAGAAAATTATTTTCCTCAGATAAAACAGCAAAGCAAGGGAAGTGGGGGTGGAAGACACCTTACAGAAGTTATACCCGTAGACCACACCAAACCAAACACACAAGACAATTTCCTGATGCCTACGCTCTCCTACAGGTTGCCTTCTGTCTATCACTGTGTTCCAGCTAACGTACAGTACTCAAGGCAGATCTGATAGCAATTGTCAGGATTTTGCTAGCAATGTCTTTTTTCTTTCTCCTTTTATTATTTCAACTTGCATAGATAACACTCCCATACAGAAATCAGTTATTACCACTTATTTTTTACAGTTTACAAAGTTTCATAGCTCCCACATGCAGATCACATGCAGGAAGTAATCATCACCTAATACCAGGTGTAAGGGACGAGGCCCAAGTGACTGTGCTGTGAGCACAGACAATGCCTCAAGAGAAAGCTCCAGAAGCCAGCCACGGGGAGGGGCCCGGTGTCACTATCCTTGACCGACTGATGTCTCAACCACTTCTGAAAGCGGCGTGAGAGAAGATTCCAGAAACCTTGGACTGGGGCCAATAAATAGGGGCGCACACGAGCCTCCTTGGGGCACTCTCCACACCAACACCCCCCATTGGCAGGTCTGACGCTGGATCCAAGATTGGTGATCTCTCTCTCTCTCTCTCTTCCCAGCTCTCTCTCTCTCCCCCCACCCCCCTCCTCCTTCTTGTTCTTTGCCCTTGATGCTGCTACATAACACAAGGCCTACCTCAACTTCGCATAAAGCCGCTTAGCTTATGTGACATATTAATACACAGAGGGTTGATGCTTATAGAGTGTTCGTTCCATTAAAGTTGATGTTCGTGTATGGACCTTGAGTGTTACCTCACCTTAATCCACACCAAGGGGATTTGCGGACCTTGGTCACTCTCCCCTTATCATAGGTGGGATGTGACACCAGGCATACTCTTTCACCCCAACTCTCGCACCTGAGTGCACACACACACACACACACAGAGCCCAGAATTGTGTCTGAGATGGGAGAATTAAAATCATTACCAACAATACTGTATGCCCATAAGTAAAGCTTAAGATTTTTTTACAAAACAGCAATAGGTTCAATGCTGCACTAAAAATTGTAGGCAAAACCACATTGCAACATCCTCTGAATAATGTAATATACTATCAAATCCCTTGAAATATTATTTTAATCCCAGACATCGGATGATGAGCTAGATTTATTCTTCATGTTGTCTAATGGTACGACTACCAGAAAAGGAATCCAAGTTCCTTGCCAAGAAGTCTGAGGTAACACCACAGTGTGAAAATATGGCCCTCCATTTATTTTTCTTCAGTGTAAGCACTGAACATCTTTCATTCATATTCAGTAGGGAAGTACTCCCCAGGCATCCAAACCTCATACCCTGATTCCAGTTTGAGATTTGATTATTCACCTTAATCCCATTAGACACTGATCTTTTAAACAGCAGGAAAATTGCTGACAAAATGCCACCAAGAACATTAAAATTGCATTCACAGGTGGAATTTAATATTACAATTAGTTGTAGTAGCAACATAAGCATTGTAATTGTTTACATTTATTTAGCTACTGAGTGAGAATTAAAAAATGTTGAAGGAAATATCAAGAGCAATTGTTCTATAAATGAAAAAATGGAGGAGGAAAGCAAAACATTTTCAATTTCTAACCAACAGGACTAAGTTCCATTTCTTTCTAACTTAGGTGTTGTTGATAACTTTAGTCTAGTTATTAGAAAAAGGGACTTTTTGCTTCTCTACGTAAATGAAATACATGCATTTCTTTTAGAGTTCTGTTTATCAGAAACAATCCCTTAAAGAATTGTGTGGTATAAGGAAATCTGAAGTTTTGCATCATCTGGGGAATCAAGCTGATGGCAAATGCCTAAGGTCCATTTACAAAAGCAGCTGTACTGGACAGGATCTCATCTCTGCTTCCCTTTATCCCAAGATAGGTGCATCCAGCCCTACCTCTCTCCTGCCAGATGTTTGCCTAATCCATTTGAAACAACCTCTAATGATAGGGATTCCACAGTCTTCTGAAGCAACCAGTTTTGGTGCTTCACCCTCATTACTACCCGACTTGTCTCCCTATCGTCTAATCTAGATCCCTTTTGCTACAGCTTAGGCCATGACCTCTTTTTCTGTCCATCACGGTTATGGACCGTATATTTCTCCTTCCTCCGTGCATATTTGAAGGTCGTCATGCTCAAATGATGGAACGGACAGACAATAACCTCGTGAAGCTCCACAAAGACAAATGCAATGTCCTACCCCTGAGGGAAAGTACCTTCATACATCAGTGCAGTCTGGGGCCCAGCTGGCTAGGTAGCAACTATACAGAACGGGACTTGGCAATCCTGCTGGTTAACGCCTTGAAAAAGAGTTCATCCTTTGTTTTTTCTAGTCAACTCTTTCTGTAGATGTGTTTGTGTATGAAAAGGAGTTATTGAGAAGACATAGATGACTCTTCTGGGAAGTGCACAGTGGAAGAAGAAGGGGCAACAGATATGAAGTCAAAAAGGGGAAATTCCAGCTGGACATACAGACAATTCTTCTCCATGAGAGTGTTTAAACACTGGAACGGGTTACCAAGACAAGTTGAGAAATCTCCATTCCTGCAGGTTTTGAAACCTCAGCTGGACAAGGCCCCAAGTGACATGCTTTAAGTCTGAATTTAGCCCTGCTCTGAGCATTTCAGATGGGAATATGAAGTTCTAATAATAACCTTCAGCCAACTAGTAACAAGTGAATTAACATCCAGAAAATCCAAATGGTTTTAAAGGAGACACATGATATTAGTGTGCTGGAAAGCAGACCAAGAGCAGATAGGCTGAGAGCCTTCTAACATGCTGAACAAATGCACAGAATTCAAATACTTCAGCACTACAAGAATTTACCAACATATACGTATTTCAAGGTATTTTATTCATAATGCACAATGTGCCTTTTGACATTAGCTTATAGCTATACCTTCTATCCTTGCAAGCCATTCCTACACACTTTTCTATGAAATGTCTTCCAATTCTGCAAAAGCGAGCCAAAACACCTTCAATATATTGTGCCATTATTTTCAAGATTCTATTTTAAAAAAATCTGGATTTGAAAAAAAATCAGAATATCCTAGAGTTGTTAAAAATCCCAATTTTATTCTCCCTGTTAAAAAGAAAGAGAGAGATTTTTAATTACTTCTTTGCTTTTATGTGGCAGTTGAATTTTTTCCTTCCTTATTTTTCTGCATTTAAAGACTAGCTACTTTGGTAATGAGCTTCCATGCAAACAAGTGGAAAATGTAGTAGCTGAAAGGAAATTCACAAAAACATGCATAAGTGTGAGCAAGTGTAAACGTAAAAATACACATTCATAGTGATGAGAGTTAGTAAGCCATCTTTAGGTGGAGTAGTAATTGAACAGTAGAATATTCAATAAATTATATATATATCCCCTATGTTTTCAGGTTTTTCTCTGATAAGCGGTATTTTGGACCTAGTGTATTAACTTTTCAGAAGAAAGTCTTAATTTCTTGCCTGTTTTTTCTACTCAGCCTTTCTGAAGATGTACATTGGTCCTACAACTGCCTACTGTACTGTAAGAAATCCAATTCCGTATTGCAAACTATTTTTTTGTTTTTTTGTTTCCTGCATGTAACTTTGGGTTGGGGAGGGGTGGCTATTTATTTTTATACAATGTTTTCACTATTATAAGAGAGAAAAAAAGGGGGAAATTGAATGTGGGTGTAAAAGAACATATGAGAGATTTTATTCTGAACTGCACAGAATATTTTGTTGTGTCAATTCTGAATTGTATTTTACCAGACCTGGAATAAAATAAAGGAAAAGTCCAGCATGCAGTCTCTTCCTCCTCTTAATATTTTAAAAGATACATATTTTACAGATGACCCAATCAGGCTTACATCCCTTCCCCGAAAAATCCTTTCTGATCATAACAAGTACTTTAAGATGCAAATGTAGGAAAGGTCTGCATCAGTCTGCCATCAGTGACCACTGCTGACCAGAACTGAAAAGCACCAGATAGGCAGACATTTGCTGCCCTCTTTTGGAACAAGTAAGTGAAGATTCAGCAGATGATTCAATGTGGGGTTTTTTTTAATCAGATGCTTCCCTTTGCACATTACTTGCAATCAATGGATTTTTAGTCAACTACTTGGCTTACTGGATTAAAAATTCATTGTTGGGTTAGGCACCTAAACTTCCACCAAAACAAAAAATTTTTACCGAGATGGATTTTTCCAGTACATAGGCCATGTGGATACACTGAACACATTCTTTAATAACTGAGTAATTTGGTTACTTTTAATAACAGGGGTTTGATGTAAATGTGTGAAGTGTGTGAATTGTCCTTCAAAAAATAATAGAGTTGGTCTTTCTGTTGTAATAGAAAAAATAATTCATAGGTAATATCTCTTTATTAGTAATAACTCTTTATTTATTATTTATTATTTATTTATTCTGCCTTCACTTTGACCTGACAGACATGTCACTGAATATTAGAACTAATAAACTAAGAATCAAATAAGATGCAGCATAAAATTTTAATCTGAAATACTACAGAAGTCTAAGTAGCTTATCAAAATTGTCATCACCTACAAACACAGCAAGGAAATTATCAGCAAGCTATCAGAGACCCTAACTGGGGCTTTAGGACAATAGAAACAAGATATAATACCCGTCAAGGTCATCAGAACTGTGCTAGAAAAAATGGCTGTTTGAAAAGAAAGCAAGGAGAAGTGTTTTGAAGCAGTTATGTCGCTAAATTAAGAAGCTTCTGCTAAGCAGGACAGGTTGCTAAAGATAACATTATCGTATGCACAAAGAAAAGTCCATTTACACTACAAACAATCACTGTACACATAGGTTAATCTGTACCAATGTTTTTTCCTGGATTTTTTTTTAATCATGATTGTAAAAGACAGACACCATTTTCACTGCCATTTAAATTTTTGTACAGGAAAACATCAATCAAATTAAATGACCCATTTTTATTCTTAATAAATACTGTCCTATATCATTTTTATACATGATAATTGTTTCAATGCTATGCTTTAATGAACATGCTATGTGGTAAAAACAGAATATGGCAATTCCTATTGTTATCAAACTCTCTATAAAGGTAATTCTGAATAGACTTCACTAAAATCAATTCTCTATGCTACATGACAGGTCTCAACCCTGAAACCAGATTCTGAGTTGGGTATTCTCTGTGTTTAGGTAGTAACTATTTGACTCTCATGCAATGCCTGTTTTATGTCTAGAACAGGCTCTATCAAGCTCCAAATTCAAATTCTGATAGGAGTTTAAAATTTGTATCTCATTTGTGATCTGGCTGGTTCTAAGTTAGAGAATACAGTTACTGGGCTGTGAGAGCCTAGAATGAATTATATTGCTTGGTGTGATTTCTGTCATTGAGACTAAAGTAATTTAAATGTTGATAATGTTTTGTCAACATCATCAAATACGAACAAGAGGATTTTAAGTGACTGTGCATCTTTTAGAAGGTAACTATATGGTGACAAATTTGACACATTCAATGCAGTGGCATCTACAGCCCCAATTCAGTGAAGTATCATTAAGCAAAGCACTTATATAGTACCTTTCCAAAACAGGGCTTACTTCCTAGAGAGGAAGTTACAAAGATACATAGGACTCTAAAGCTTGCTTGGATTATATACAGTGTTGAAGTATTTCTTCTCCATTACTTACCTGTTTATTAAGCTCTCAACCTTAGAAAGCTTTTGGCTGTAAAATACAAAAATTACAGTGATACATTACATGTTTTTGCAGTCTAAATATATCTCTTATTGCTCAGGAGCCAGGAGCCGGATCAACCCTTACAATTACTCTGTCATTTTCCTTGTTGATTCTGGACTTAGTGGGATTAACAGCCTACTTTTCTGTCCACCTTAAAAGTTTTGAACCATTTTGTCTCTTCCACATTTTGTTTTTTGCCACAGTCTTTTTTGTAGTTCTCAGCTAACAGGCTTAATTAAACTTGAACACCCATTTCCAAACTGAGAATATACCTAAAATGTTGTTTTGGGAAATCTGAAGCATATTTTTATTGGCCACTATATCACTGTTAACCATGCTTATTTACTATTCTTGGTATTGTGTGCATAAACACAGGAGCAGAAGCAATCCTGACCAAAATATATAAGGCCATTGACAGTACAGGGCTTTAACAAATCAGTGGATTCTTGTACTTCTTGCACAGTGCTTCCACATCTGCACTGGAAACCCCCAAAGAAACTCTCCAAAGAAACCCCTCCACAGATTCATGTAGAAAAATCCAATGTATCTACTACACATGACACTACGCATGGCATCCCATATTCCTCTTCATGCACTGATATTTTTTTTCTATTTTGACAAAAAAAGTATATATTTCAGACTGAATAATTTTTTTTAAAGGGTTTTAAAGGGAGGCTGTTTCAGTTGGTTTTAATCTGGTAACCCAATGTCATGCCCATTATTCACAGAAGGATTCAGAGAACACTGGATGAATCTCTGTTACTGTCTTTAGAAACTCAGTGAATAATGTTAGTCTAAGCCTACCAAGTAAAAAAGTGCATTTCACCTGCCACAAACATGGTTCTGTCTGATTCTGATCTAATCCTTGAAGTCAACAGAAAATTTCCCTATAGTAAGAGAAATCTAACGTGTTTTAAGTAGAGCCTGCAATGATTTATCAATCTGTCAGCAGCCAATATTAGAATTCTACCGAAGCAGATTTATCAGATGCTGTAATAGAAGACAATTTTTATTTATCTTTTACTTCCACTTCACCTGCAGTACAGGAATTTGAAAACTTTCTTAGCCATAACTAGAGCATAATTTCTGCCAGCGGTGCTTCCAAATATGCAATCAGTCATTGTCATCCATAAACTATGATGACTTTAGAAAGTGGTATATGGGAAAGAGAGTTTAGGAGCCACAGCACTGATGATCTCGGACAATAGATCATTACAATGTCCTTCAGGGCCATCAATGAAATGGCTCATCTACTGTCTCTACAATTCCCCATATAGCTATTCGGCTGAACTGATTGTGATAAAGAATTTGTATAGGTGGCATTAGAGTTTCCATAAAAGATCTTAATAGCTTATGTTACAGGAGCTGTTACTAACCCTATTTTGAACAGATCTTTCCAGCTATACCTGCAAAAATCACAGTTACACAGCTGCATTTGTAAAAAAACCTACTTTTGTGCTTACACATAAAATCTGAGTGTGTGTATTTCTACACTTAGGGGTTTGTGTTTTTTCCTAGAGTGATGATAAATGTCATAATTACAGCAACAGCATCTACAGCTAGAATAGACTTACTATTAACCTGACATGTTGAGCTTTTATATTCTTTCCTCCATTGCCCAAATATAACATGAAACTTTTTAAACATGTATTAACTATTATACTATGAAATTATATTTTTATTTATGTAGTCTGTTTTTAAGATTTCCCTGTTCCTATCAAGAGCTTGCTTCCCCCCCCCCCGAAGAGGTTAATTGCCTTCACATTTTAATTTACTTAAACCATATACTGCTTGTTGCCTGTTTACTATTCAATAGCAATCAGATTTCAGAATTCATGCAGACATGAGGATACCATATATACTATAAACTTGCACCACCTTAGCTCTTTGAGTAATGTGTTCATATCTTGAGGGTCGTGCCTTTTAGTAGTCTCAATAACCTGACAGAAGTAAAAAGGACATATATAGTGCACTTGCAGGGAACACATGATGAGTGCTGTTTCATCATATGCACAGTATGAGCGGTACCTCTCTCCAGAGATCTTCAAGGGTTTAGGATAATAGGAAGACAAAGAGAGACAGAGAGAGGTGAACCACAGCTGTCAGCTTTTTTATTCTCAGTTCTAGTTTTCTTAAGGGGTTTAAAACTGTCACTATGATCAAAAGCCTAGCACTTAAGACAGCCCCCAGGCAGCCAAAGGAGAACAACACTTTCATGTTTAGTGTCTCCTATCAGAATTCATAATATAGAGGTTACCTTTCACTACCACCATTGCAGCTTTTCCTAATTAGGTATAACAGATATTAGCAAATGTGTATGCCACCAGATTTCCTACAAACCTTCCTTCTATACCTGCCCATTAAAAATATGTGAAAATATATGCCAGTATACTGAAGAATACCATTTACATGTACATAACCTCTGAATGTCTTGTTCTGTCCAGCTGCACTCTGCAAAGGAAGCTCCACAGGACTTTATGTTCCTCTAATCCAGGAAACAATTGTACCCACAACATTGGTTGCTATTCCAGTCCCTCTATATTGGCAACCTGTCTGGCAAGATTACATTTGTGCATGCACAACTGCAAGACATATAAAGAAGGAATTTGTTTTTCAACTTACTCAAAATCCTCCATTACAACCATCTCCTTTTGTAATCCTCTGAGAAAGAGGTCTTCCTTTCAATTCTCACAGCCTGAAAGTATCCTGGACACGTGAAGTGAGTGAAGAAGTGCTCATCTTAGCATTCTAGACAAGAAGAAGTCTATACACACTTTTTGCATGTAAGTTGAGAGCAATGTGAGTTGAGAGCATTAGAGTATAAATGCTAATGGAATTGTGACATTTAAAGCTATTATAGTTGGAAATATACCCAGGGTACCTATGGAAGCCCTTTATCCCTATTCATTAATATTACTGCAGCAGTCTGTGGTCTAAAAGTCCCAGCTGATGGTTCAGAGCCTCGTTGTGCAAGACACTGTACATGCAGTGCTGTAAAAGCTTCCAGTGGAGACATGTGAGAGGTTACTGGCAATGCTATAGACTACAACAAAAGACAAAATGGGAGAACTGGAGTAGAAGCTCTAAAGAAAGAACATTGTGTCATGTGGCCCAACTGTAAAATAGAAAAATTGCATGTAATTATTTCCCAAGCTGAGTGTGATGATGTGAAAGGGAAGAACTAATGATGATGCACTCTGCTTGTTAGAGGTTTTTCCTTCCAGGAGCTCAAGGTTACAAGAAGTGCTCTTCACTTGGATTATTTTTTTTTTTCTTCCTTCCACTAGAAATGTGATGGCTACAAATAAATTCTGTACACAGGGAGTTAATAACACTCCAAAGATATTGTGAAATAATTTTAGTTACTAATGCCAGACATACAGTCTTGGCAATATTTTCTTCCTGACTTCAAGCATCCTGTATTGATTGATTAATTATTCTACCAATGAACTAACAAATATTGACCTTATAGAGTTGAGTAGCATTTAGCCAAAAGTCAGTAATCTACATCGATCACTTAATGGAACATCAAAGCTCAGCATCTCTGACAGTTTTATGTCATTCAGCAAAAATCTGTCTATGCTTTGATGATACCTTGACCTTTCTTATTAGGCATCCTTGGCAGAAAACTAAAAGCAATAATAAAATTAAACCTGTGGATAATGCTTTGTTATCTGGAGTGAAACAGTCACTGCTACAGGATGCTCCCTGCAGATTTACCTACCAGCAGGGGTAGCATTTCTTTTTCAAACTAAAAGTATCATTTTCTAGTTATATGATTGGGCAGCATGATAGACAAATGTAATTTTACCACATCAGAGTATTAGGAAAACAATAAGGAGAAAATGCTGGTATATGTATTTAAAAAAAAAAACAACACATACACACAACTTCAGAATAAGACTGTGAAGGCTGTAGCCCTCTTAATGGCTAGGGATCTCTCTATGCGGCTGTCACCTCAGCAATTCAGTTCAGCTTTGTTTCTGCACAAGAGCTATTACTAACAGCCCTGGTCAGGTACACAGAACAGAGTTATTACTAACAGCCCTGATCAGGTACACAGAACACCCTTGCTAAGCTTATTTACCCTGCTTCTGGGGCATGTTTTCCACCTCTAAACCTAGCTAATGTGCGTTTTCACACACAGGAAACATTGCAATCACTTATGACTGCAAGCATAGACGTCCCCCAAGGGGATTGGTGGGGTGCAGTAGCAGCTGAATGGGGAAGGTTTCTCACACAGCCTCCCGCTCCAGAGCAGCAAAGTCTCCAGAGCCTTCACTCTACATTAGTGCCTAGCACCTCAAGCCATCTCACTTCACTTCTTCAGGGTAACTCTTTGCCAATTGTTAGGGTGGTGAAATATCAACAGCTGCCCCAATATTATTGTAGTCAGGAGTAAACTTCATGCCCACACAAAGTAAATCTGTTCTGCAACCAGCCCTGGATGACAGGAGTGGTACATTGACAAAGAAAGCATCAAAGTTAAACTGGGATAGAAGGAGAAGATAGAGGATTATCACCTTCATTTTTTTAACCCCAGCAACTGAAGTAGTTCCTCCCCTTGCAAGAAACAAGTCTAGAAAATCCCCTTCTTCCAGTTTTCCCAGAGGACTCACTCTAATCTCCTTGTCTTTATTAAAGTACCACTTGCCTAGAGCAAGGTGCTGTAGAAAGCACTTTGGGAACTGGCATTTACTTACCTAAGTAACTCATAAGAGTCAAGTGAGAGGTGCTTTCCATGCTCTGAAACCCATTGCTTCACTAGGCTGGTTTACAGGCAAAAGTAGTCCAGCCATTCTTTCCCCTAACTTTCAAAGCTGTTATTTTGATCCCAGTCTAAAGGGCGTTGATATACATCACAGTGATGGCTCCTGCTTAATACTGTTGCAGACATAAATGTGTGAGTAGGGTCCATCTGAATTGTGAGAACTATTAGAGTTCTACAGTAACCCAAAAGAGACAAAGCAAAGACTTTCAGTCCCAAAGCTTGGGAAGGTTAGTAAAATCTTTCCTTTTTACTAACATTAAGTTGCATCCAGGTTGATTTTTGGCTTTGAGTGTCTGCTTTTCACTGATCTTCTCTTCTCTTTTCTAGCTGCATTGGTGATGATTTCAAATATTTTGCCAAGACTGTATTTTTAACTGGTTGCCAACTAAACTACATGCATGAGTCACCATAAGAAAATGGTGCAGTTCAATATGAAAATAGATTATGCTTTTGATTCAGTAGAACCCTGAGCATTTAGCTTCTATATCTGCTAATTATGTAGCCCAGTTTTGGGCACCTAAGAAAGAAACCAGATTTTTGAAAGTGCCCAATAACCAGCAAGCTTTTAAAAATTCATCTTATGGGGAGCTGAGCTTCTTTTGAAAATGATGGCATTCAGTCTCTAAATGCAGTCACACATACTTGGAAAATCTACCTCAATTTCCTCAGTGAAAGTCATTGGACCTAATATTATTGCTATGTAGCCTGTAAGTGTTAATTAACAGTTAATAAAAATCTACAGTGCTATAGAAATCCGCCTTCTACACTAACCAAGTACAAAAACAATCTCACTGTTTCTTACATTCTGGCTCAGGGGATAATTGCCTCTTACAAAACCTTTTCTAATGGAAGAAAATCATAGAGAAAGAAGGTAGGTGTAAGTTCATCACACCTGTCCATCTCCCAGCCTCAAAGCAGGATCAACTCTAATTTGGTTCATTATGCATAAATCCTAAGGGCTAAACACACATTCAAGGATAAAACATATAAAAAAGACTTAGTATCTGTTCAAGCCTTCTAACTGTTAAAGAAAAACAATAATAAAAGAGCAAAACCAATGCTGTTTTTACAAAAATTCAGAGATATTCTATGTTCTAGTTGCTCAAAACCAAAAGTGTATTGCTTTTGATATTTAAATTAATTGTGTATGAAGATATACAACTCCCCATTTTTTTGTTTCTATTGTATTTAAGTAAGACACCTTATTTAAGAGTTTCATCTGAAATGATGGCATGCAGCAGAACTCTGGAAAACAGACAACCTGACTTCATAAGTTGCCTATAATCTAGAATAATAACTAAACATTTTACCACACATGGTATAGATGAAATTGTATGCTATTATCAGTATCTGGAATAAAGGACACCATTTGTCTACTGCCCTACAACAGATATTCATGTCTGCACATTCACACACACACACACACATGCTTCCAGCTACAGAGCTGAAGAGATACATTATTTAAAACGACTTCCAAATGATTGAGGTATTTTTTATCACCCTGCCATCTATAAAATATGCTTTGTGCACAGAACTATATTGAGTAGGGAACTCAGTCTAAAATAAATCATGTTGTTTTTCTTTTCTTGAGTGTTAATTTACTTTTAAATATTCTAGACGTACCCTCTTTGAAATGGTACATTCTGTTTCTATTTTACTGTATTCAGCAATCAGTGTCGATTACTCTTGGTAACCATGGCAACAGGGCAGCTAACTGTTCTTAAATCTTCATTTGTCCATTACTTTTACAAAATACTGTACAGTTAAGAATGCTTTCTTACTAAAGACATAGGGAAAAGCTGGAAGGGAGAAACGCATAACCTCTTTTAACTAATAATGTGATGGGAATATGTTCTGTAAAATAAACATTTATTCTCTTTGGGATTTAAACATTCTTCAGGATCCTATAGTAACAGCAATTTCACAGTTTTCAGGATCTTCAAGGCTTCACTATACTCTAGTAATGTTCATTTCTTGTCTGTACTTTAAATCTTCCCAGAGGACCTCTGGGATCTTTTCTCACATTAGGAATTTGCCTCCTGTAATAGTCTGCTTCTGGATTACTAGTAATACCGTAAGATAATAGCTAAAGAGCCTGGCACAAGCATAGTTCTCCTCTGATTTCTTTTGAAAGCCTCAGAGGTTAGTAATCTATACGATGGTACAGAATAATTTCAGCTGTTTCTATGATTCTCATGAGCCCCAGTCCAGATATAAAAAAGAAAGTCTTATTTGCGTAAAGAATCAGGGACTTGGGATGGACAGGGTAGATCAACATGCAGAGAAACTAAAAAATGCCACCCCATGAACTGAGAAGACTGGAGAAAAGATTTTGTTTTCCTATAATCATGTAAATCTGTAATGAGTTATCAATAAAGCAACCTTTGGGGAAGGAAAAAAAAAATGAACAATTGTGTGCATCAATTCTGTTTGGAGACAACAGAAAACCCATTTCTTTTTCAAATAAAAAGCAGTGAAAAAGTTTAGGTATCAAAAGGATTCTGACCAATTTCCAATTTTAGGGGGCGAACTCCTTAGGAACACGTTATTTTTTTATCACTGATGATACAATAAATTAAGCAAGCTTTGTTGTGATATGTGCAAAACATTTCCTTATCACAACATTTTATAAAAATACATATATGCTCAGGATAGTATGTGTTTACATACAGCAAAGAGAATGCAGTCCAATAAGCCATTCACATTTTACCTTCTTCTTCTTCAGATATCTGCTTCCAGAGTCTCTCCTTCTCCTAGTCAAGCACTTTCTACCACTGTGCATTTCTCTTAACAAATGTTTGGTTTCTTTTCATATAGTGAGAAATATTTGCTCACACACACCCCAGCTGCCTTTTTTGGAGCTAAATTGTTACCTTCTGTACATGAACCTACAAAATATTAGCTTGCAAGATAAAGGACTGACAAAAACTGCAGTGAATTGAAATTGGTCTTTCAGAATGGAAACATTTTTTTAACCCTAACCAGACATTGCTACACCCTATCCCTAATAAATCTCACAGAGTACCTTGGATTCGGTTAATAGAAAAAGCACTTGTAGTTGCTGTGTCTCGTGATATTTTTAAGAGCTGTAGCTGCCTGGCAGCCCTATGTATAGTCGCTTTTTACCTATACAATATAGGAAAATGGGGAACTCTGCACAGAAATGGGGCACACTTTGGGCATAGGCTACTGATATACTTGAAGATTTGGTCCCAATTATTCTCTGTGCTCTTTCGGATTTATGTAAATCTTTTGCTGTGGTTATTGAAAGTAGCTGTTAAGTCAACCAATAATTGCTTTCTTAGTATAACAAATCCCCATCATATATATCTTTAACATAAATTTGGGCATGAAATAAGATGTCATAAATTGCACAACTGCTGTGATTCTGCTTTTGGTAAACATTCAATCTAAGTACAATCCAACTTTGAATGAGCACTCAATTCTTGTGAAAAGAGAGACTGCCTTCCTACTGCTTCAGTCTTCCGAATCACATTACACTAACTCGTTTCCAAATCTAAGTGTAACCATGTCTCTCACAGACTTTGGTTTCATTTACCTTCCTTGAATTTACTGTCATCAGAAATGCTTTCTCTGTGACATGAGGGTTAAAGTAAAACATATTCTAACAATATTTAACTTCTACTTTACTAAGATATTTTTTGTGTTGCTTTATTTTTTTTTTCCAAAGGGAAGTACGTATCTATGTTGTTGTCAGGCCTGTTACTGAGATAACTGTCCTACATTTGGTAAACTGAAAGGAATATCAGAGTTTTCCATCTATCAAGTGCTCCCTTATGTAATGTTACAGGGAAAATTTTAAACCTCCAGCTGGGCTATAGCTGAACCTTTTTCTATCACTGCAGCTGAGCTGAAGGCATGAAATATAATGGTAAAATGTACATTGGAACCAAGTAAAAGGCCACTATAACACTGCCATTGTCATACCATTACAAGGATTTTATAATGTACAGCTACTGCTTTTCTCAATTGACATCATATAGGTCTCAGCTAATGGAAAGAGACATGGAACATAATGCACCAACTAGATGCTGGACAGGAAACAGTAAGTGGATCATGAATCCAGGCCCCCTAGCTAAAGCAGTCAAAACTCTGAATAGCAGAAAGACTAATGTTTTTAGCCATTTTCCCTTCCAGACATAAGCCAAAAAAACCCAGCACTGAAGTGTTTTCGTTTTCTGGCTGCCCACCCTATTGTGAAAGCCAGCCAGCCATGCTCAAAAGCATTTGCTTTTAAATGAATCATGGCAATACAATAAAGATGCAACATGCAGATTAAGTTCAAATCAATGACAGAAGCCGGGGCTCACATCAGTACATTCCAAAGTGCAAAAATTGCTCACAGTCAGAGAAAGTTCATCCAATAATGTGCCACAGGGGGTGCACAGAGAGCAACACGCCGAGTCCAGTGCGATGGCCTTGGTGCTGCTGCTGTTCTCTCGAGCAACTTTTGGAATTTAGTAAACCTGTCAGCATTGATAAAATTTTCACCCATACAGTGCGATGGCTGTTTAAAGCAGTAAATCTCCTGCTACATCTTTTTAGCTCTGTGGCTAGGTTACGTACTGTAATCGTCAGGCTTCAGTTCTCCAGTACACGAATAAACCGTGCTTTACAGCATTGCTGGGTTTAGACTGCTTGAAAAAAGTCTTTATTTAGAAAGAGATAATAATTGTGTAGTTCTCCACAGGCTGGAAGCTTGTGAACTTTAAGAGAACTGTGGGGTTTATCTATAGCTTTCCTCAAGAATATGCAGGTTTCCTGCGGTACTGGAAATTTTTTTTTTTTTTTGCTTTACAAGCACATCTAATTGAGCACATGAAATGTCAATTTGTCTTTAAGCCTCTCTCTAATGCAATTGCTGAAGCCCACAAAAGACAGTGCTGGGAATGAATCAAAGCCAGAGCTCCACAGTCAAAACCAAATTTCTCCGTTGATGTTTCCTTTTTTTCTGACTGACATTATCTATATTTAAATTCTCTTCCAGGGGCTCACAACCAGTGTAAATACAACCCCCATTTCTTCAAATTTAAAATTGGGCACTTCAGTGATAAAGACCTTGGAAAAATGCTTGATTTTTCAAAGGTGGTGGGAATATAAAACCTCTGAAAATTGACGTGTGTCACATGTGATTCTAACCAGAAAGTTTTCAAAATTTGGACCCTAACTAGAAGGAAGTAATGATCTAAATAGAAATAATAATGGCACCATTGGATCATACTGACTCATATATGCTGCATTTTCCTGGAAGCTATAAACTGAAGCTTTAATTTGTCCCTAGAGCTAATCAAGGGGGAGAAAATGCAATTCTTTTTGTTAATAAATCTCTCTCTGAATAATGTTTTCATAATAAAATAAATTAAAGATAAATAGCACCATCATACTTCTTTTAAATGTATGTTTTACTTTCCAAGAAGGAAAACAGGTCTTCCAAAAAGAAAGGAAGCCTTTTCTTTCAGAAAACCGCCATGTTTTCCTATGTTGCTGAGTAATTTGCTCTGAATTTAAGCATCTGCATTAGCCCTTAGCCTTCCAAAATGTGTAATACACAGTTTACTGTATATTATATTGTCCTGGTTTCAGCTGGGATAGAGTTAATTTCCTTCCTAGTAGCTGGTACAGTGCTGTGTTTTGGATTTAGGGTGAGAACAATGTTGATAACACACCGATGTTTCAGTTGTTGCTGAGCAGTGCTTACACTAGTCAAGGACTTTTCAGCTTCCCATGCTCTACTGACTGAACAGGCTGGAGGTGCACAAGAAGCTGGGAGGGGG
>NW_008794581.1:7306309-7318695 GCF_000699145.1 Aptenodytes forsteri | reverse complement strand
GGTCGGTGGGTGGTGAGCAATTGTACTGTGCATCACTTGCTTTGTGTATTATTATTATTGTTGTTGTTGTTGTTGTTGTTGTTGTTGTTGTTGTTGTTGTTGTTGTTATGTTATTTCATTTCAATTATTAAACTGTCTTTATCTCAACCCGTGAGTTTTCTCACTTTTACTCTTCCAATTCTCTCCCCCATCCCACCAGGGTGGGGGGAGTGAGCGAGCGGCTGGGTGGTGCTCAGCTGCTGGCTGAAGTTAAACCACAACACCATCTATGTCATGCCCAGGTCCCCCACTTTCCAATACATTCCCATTAATCACCACCCCTTTTCCTGTCTTTTGATACATATACACAGATATTCCCTTAGTCTACGGCCCATCCCTCTAAAATATTCGTTGAGTTCATTTCATCCATGACTTTGGTTAAACCACGACATTTCCATAGCACATTTGGTTTTTTAATGCTTGTGTTAGTAAATTTTACCCCTGCTGAAAACTAAAGTAATTGACTTTTTCAGCTTGCATTTACCTTTATCTTAAGTTATATTTATGGCACATTTTGCAGTCTCTGCTTCACTGCAGTCTGAAAAGAACAAATAACCCCAGTGTTTGTAGGGTTTTTACATTTCCTTGTATTCAAAAATTTTCCACAATGCACCGTTTTGTGCTGCTTTGGAGAACTCAATAGAATAGAATTTACCTAAAAATATCTCTTTCCATGTTCTGTTTACTCCTTTATACATTGTTACTAGGTTGAAAGGTAGTGCCATTTTGTAGTAATCAATATAAAAAGCAAAAGCAAATTGCATTTCAAAATACAGAGTTCTAATCGTTCTTTTAAAATTAGACTGTAACATGTATACAAATGTTATATAAAACACACTGGCTGAACGCTGGCTGCGGTAAGGGAGAGCCATTTGATAACGGTGATTCTCTGTTTCATAGATAGGCCACTAAGGGGCAGCAGTATCTGATCGCAAATCTATGTGTCATTAAAACCTGGTAGACCATTTCACATTGACCACAGTGTCAATGCTTTTGTGGTTTATAATTTCATAAATATGAAAGTATAAGTTATACTTGGAATATTTAATTCTTCAGATTTAGATTATAAGTAATAATGGATGGCTTACAGTCTTTGAACTGCTTATGTCATATTGCTTATAAACAAGGTCTGTGAGACTTGGAAGGCTTTAATCCACAAATAAATATATATTAAAAAAAAAAGGAAATCTTTATAAAATCTTTATAAACAGAGGGATGTGATCAAATTGCATGGAAGTATAATTCCCTTTTTTTTCCAAATTATATTTCAGAATATATCAACTCAGATCGCATTTGGTTATGATCATGCATAAAAATAAACTATCGAGATTGAAAAAAGGGACCAGTCTGCAGAGTTCTCTGCTTACAGACATGTTCTTTCTCTTCTTATATTAACCAAAGTACCTAATATCTTGATCCTAATTAGCTGTTTGTTAGAAAACTGTAACTGCTTCATGAAGACTTTCTTTGTTTTCTCAGAATTGAATACACTGTGTACATATCCTCCTGGGATTAAATGATCACTATGAAAAGTCAGGACATATGGTACTTTATTCTTTCTGCGAGTACTGGCCTAATTTCCCCTTATTAGGAATGCCTTATCAGATTGAGATGGAGTCTAACCTCACCACTGAAAAACACCTGTAAGATAATTTGGAGTCATATTACTAATAAAACTGCAGACAAAGATTTCCTCCCTAGAAAATTAGCATTTCCACCCGTCTCTGAATGAAATGACAGGAGGTAACTCCTCTGCATATCAGATATGCCAGACAGAGAAACCCTATTGCAGTAAATCTGAAGAAAACCCAGGAGTCACCACTGAGCTAATTGAATCAGGGATGATACGATCATAAGAGATAAAAACACATTAAACAAATTAGGATATTTTACAATATGCTACATGATTTAAAATTCACCTTTTTCCAAAAGGAGGTGAACCACGTAGCCTGAATATGGATGTTATATTACTAGTAAAGTTTTAGATTTCAAAGTGTAATTAAACTAAGAGGAAACCGCTTTTGAGTAGATGCTAAAAAAATAATTTTAAAACCTTATGCATCTTTTGCGTTCCTTTTCTTCCCACTTTTTAAAAATGTTCTTATTAAATCTACATAAAGGATAAAAAAAACCCTAACATTAAGCTACACTTTTTGGTAACTTATGATTTTTTTGATCTTTGAAGGCTGAACTCCCTACCCCATTTTCCCTTATTCTTGCACTAACCAGTTTCAATGAATCCATACATTTTTTGTTACATTTCCATCAGAATGTACCTATATTTTACAGACTGTATCCCTCTTCTTTGTTTTCCATTACTGTCATGCTTTATAATGTGATTACATTTATTCCTTGGTGTTCTGGCCCAGACTGGCCTTTCATAAAACTCCTATCATGCAGTTTCAGGTCCCCAGCCATCTGCTACCCGAAGTGAGTTTTCAGAGTAAACCCCAGATACGTGGACAATTCAGGCACACAGAGGATGGCTTTTTCCCATGCTAGAGAGGGATGTCTGAAAAAATAAGCAAAATAAAAATACCTTTCTCATCATTCAAGAAGCCCAGTGCTCCTTTGGATGATCATAGCTTTGACTGTTTCATTTCAGAGTGAGAAGAATCACTGGAAGACAGACAATGTGTCAGCAGGGGCATAATTGTAGCGAACTGTAGGAAATATCTTGAAGCATCAGAGTAGTCACGCAGGCTGTGCTCAGTTTCATTGTCTCAGCAGACTGGTATTTCCTTTTGGTAGCTAACCCTGCACAGATTATGAGAGTGAGGACAAAATGGGAAATTATTTGGCTCATAATTGTGTTTCTCTGAAAGCATCAGCCTAGAGATATCTAAATATTAAACCTGCTTCTTTTTTTAGGGGTTAAGTTTTAGGTGCTCCTTCTCTTCTGCTTGGGAAGGGTTTGGCTGTGTGGGGTAGGGTGTTTTTTTTCCTTTTAACCAAATACATTTCATATTACATACACACTAATTGTTGAGGAATTAAGATGTAAGAACTACTGGGAATTAGACTTATTATTTATAGCTCCAAATAGTTGCTACATCCTGTTTTCATATGCTTCTGAGTTAAATCCAGAAGGAGGCTACAGTTTCACAAATATCTCATCTTCACATTTCATTCTCTTCTTAAGAAGCAACAAAGACTGAGGCAGAATTTTGGCTTCTTTACTTCTTATGTTGCATGTTTTTTATATATGTTTGCAGGCCCAACTAACTGCAGAACAAATTAACTTATATTCCTAAAAAGCAAATGCAAGGACAAAAAATTAGGATGAAAATTCAATAAAATGTGGTGTTCTTGGGCATAAACACAGCATATTAGAGTTCATTTGCAGAGATAAGAACCTGGATTGATGAAGAAATAAAGAAATCCAGCCACAGAATTAACCCTGTGATTGCCCTGCTTTGCAGTCACTTATATCAGAAATAGCAACTCAGAAATAATAGCTATATTATCATGAAGCTAAGGTACCATGTCAGAATACCTGTATACTAATTATTAGGTGGAAAGAATAATTACAGTTAGCATTTCTTTCCTTATGGTTGTTATGTGAATTAATGATAATGAAAATATATAAAAATAATAATAGAACCATTCTGAAATGGTGTAATTACATGGTAATGGACATCAGTGGAACATACTTGTCCTTCTGGGACTTATTCCCAAGTCCTTTTCTCATGGTATCACACAGGTCTCCAGTTCTGTGCCCGCCTGTGCAAATTTAGTCCAGTTAATAAAAGAATTTAGTCCATTCAATGACGGATGACACAGTGCATAGGCATTTTATTTGCTCTGTGTTTGTACAACAATGCAAAAGGGTGGGGCGATGACCCTGGTAAGACAGCAATCAGGAGAAGGCTAATATCACTGCTATCTGCTGCACGGCCTACCTCAGCGCTCAATTTCCCAGGAAACAAACTTTTGGAAGTAGACGACAGATCACACGAATTCTCCTGGCAAGTTGCCTGAGGAAATCAGCCTGTAAGCCAAGAATCCCTGCTTCAAAGAGCAGTCCCTTTTCTAAAACAATGTACATTCAGAGTTCCTGAAACTTTCCATTGTCTACAAATATAAGTACTTCCCCGCTATCCTATCTGCAGACCTGCTTACAGCCTGGTCACACGCACAGGAGCTTACCCGCACCTACAAATTTTTATGCTAGAGAAGTATAGGTGTCGGGACTATGTGTCAATCTGCCAAATCTCTCTTTAATTTTGCTCATGTTTGGATAAAGTTCAGATACAGACTGCCCTGGCACATTTGACAGATAGCTATGTATCAGCAGAACAAAGGAAGATGTTTGGAACTAATGATGCAGTAGATTAAATCCTACCTCTTTCCTCAGGTAAGCTTGTGTAGTTTCTATAGTGGCCACCCAAGAAGTGGGAAAATAAATCGAAACAAAACCCGTATTTACTCCTTTTTTCCACTCGCATTTTATTCTGGCATTAGCAACTCAGGTCATATAGTCAGGATATTTCTGACATCTCTTTATCTGAGTAGATTGGTCAAAAGATACTTTAATGCAACTATGTACATATTTTGAAGGAAATGGCACACTGTGAATACACTGTGAATACATGTTTTCCATACAGCTAAAATAAAAAACAGTAAGTGCAAAAAGAGGAATATGTACATTTCCTTCATGCTTCAAACTTCTGAACACACACACACACACACACACACAGAGAGAACATGAGCACCTGAGAAATAAGAATGAAACTGACTGTCAAGTGAAAGGGAAAATAATCAGTTGGGGTTTACTTTCCAGGCAAAACAACACATAGAAAGAAATAAATACTGAGATAGATGACAAGAAAAACAGATTTTTTTTCCCCAGTTATTTCTGAAGACCCTGAGTACAGAAATAAAGACAGCAGTGATTATGTGCAAAGTTGCTGAGTATTGTTGGTCTGATCCACCTTAAACTGACAATCTGGTCTTTTTACACTTTATTCATATTTTACCATTGCAATGAAGACTAAACTGCAATATAACTGAAGATTGGACCGACATACATTTAGGAGCATAGTCACCAAAAGGGAAGAATTTTGGAGCACACTGCCTCCTCTATCACCATATTGAATATATAAATACATCTTTATGTATATATATCTCTCTCTATATATAAAGTCTGTTTTCAGGTTTAGTGCTACTAATCTAGCTAACAATACTGTACCATACAGCTATTGTCTAAACTAACCAGTATATGCAAAATATTTTTTGCATAAGTTTTGGAAACCAAGACTTTAGAGTTCATTGTTAAAAATGAAAGAATACACTGTTCCTTGCTAATTTACTTCCTTTATTTAATATGTTATTTTAAAGTAGCAGGTTAGACCTTAAATTAGTATACAAATTATTATCATGAACAGCCCGTTATTTGATCTGTAATGCTGGGAATACATGCCAGTATTTCCATATAAGTCATGGGATTCAGTTCGTAAATATTTTAGAAAAAAATCAAGAAAACTTTAACACTACTGAAGTAAGTAATCAACCTTCCCTTTAGGTAATGCTTTTCTAATGCTGTTTTCAATGCATTCTGTGAACTTAAGATCCAGATCACACTTTCGCTGATTCAATTTGCAGATCCATCTAAGGACTGAAGTTTGTACTACTTCTCCACCACAAGCCTCTGTCAGAATCACACCAGTTGATTCTGCTCAGTACAGACTCCTATGAAAATTTACAACCCAGTTTCCTTTTGCCAGAATAATCTTCCATGTGTTCAGTCTTGACACCTTCTGAAAAGATTTAAAAGCAAAATAGCATACTGAATGTACTTGATAATGCCTTTGAGGAACTTATCTCTACTGAAGGGAAGATGTGAGTGTGACACAAGCACAGAAGGTAAAAGAGGAGGAATACAAAAAACACTTCCTCTGAAACTGTCTAAATTATCTTTCCCATTGCTTAGGCTGTCCCAGAAGTAGCTAAGACACATGTACCCACCACTCACCAGCAAAAAAGTACTAGAGTATAAAGCTGTTTGTCTGCCTGCATTGCAAGACTGTATTGCAAGTCTTCTCTTCCCCCATCTCCCTGTCCCAGAATAAAGATCAAAGAACTGAGAAGATGAAAAGAGAGGGAAAATACAGGAAAAATCCATCTGTATGAAAGTTTGGGCTCAGCTGCATGAACACAAGTCAGTTAACTGAGCTGAGAAATAAGCGAGTGACAGAAGTCAAGAAAAAACACAGAGATCTTCATGCTCAGGAAGAGTAACGTTATCCAGCAGATAAGCTGAAGCAGCTCTCAGACGCTGTGTGCATTTAAAAGACCTCCTCTGGCACAGAAAAACAATGTCAAAACAGATGCACAGGCTAAGAGCAGAAGGAGCACACTAACAGTAAACCAGGTGTGCTCTAACTGTCCCCAAGGTGCTAAAGGTGATACAGAAATAAAATTCAGAAATGTTAATGAACCATTCACAGTTAGTCTAAGCTATAATATTCTATAACATTCTTCACCAATTTAAAATTAATTGCAATACTTAAACTTGGCATATAACTTCTACATTATACATATTTCAGGATATTAATATGGGCCTGTGCTCTGAAATCCTTTATTGGCTGTCCTTTATTATGTACTCAGGTGAAGCTATCATTTATTCCAGCGGGACAGAGAAAGGACTGAGATATTCTTCCCTCTCATTGACTTCCACTTTCTGTTCTGTGCCAAAGTAAGACTTCAGGATTTGGTTTATTAAAACTGTTCTACTAATGCACAGGAATGTGTTAGGAGCTCAGTGCAAGAATTACTGTGTGAAATTATAAGGCTTATGTTACACAGGAGGTCAGACTAAATTATCATAATGGTCCCTTCTGGGACCATGAATAATCTGTGTCTCCATCCTAGCATAGACTGCTACTTTGTCTAGTCATCATCGTATTTCCAGCAGAGGCTAGCGCCTGAGATTTCAGTGGAAATCAAATCTTCTTTCACCCTTCTAATGTAACTAGATAATTACACAAGGGAAGAAAAATTTCTTCCCAACTCTTGTAGGATATCATACTATAAATGAAAGTAAGACACTTGTTTCCTTTCTGCTGTAATAATGTTTTAACCCATTAAAAATGTATCATTATTGTACTTCGTAAGTTATTAACACATGCAGCTGCATCCAGTAACCATTTAGTTGATAATGGTGGGGTATTTATGAACCAAACCTTAATTGGGAGTTTTGTGATGGAGGAAAATGTTTAGCAAGGAGGTAGCCAGGAAGAGTTCATCCACAGTTCATATAACCCTTCCACAAATTCATATTAGAACACAGCTGCACAGAAATGGCAGCCTGAATCTGAAGAAGGGTATCTTCCCTGGTGTATCACAGTGTCAGGAAAGCCTATACCAAGGAAGAATGCACAGCTTTGCTGTAAATATTTGTGTGTTCAAGGATTTTTTCATTTTCACTCTATT
Organism: Aptenodytes forsteri; assembly: GCF_000699145.1. NCBI lineage: Eukaryota > Metazoa > Chordata > Aves > Sphenisciformes > Spheniscidae > Aptenodytes > Aptenodytes forsteri. Next base: position 7,311,222 of record NW_008794581.1, on the reverse strand, counting down.
TTTTTACCCAGTGTTGGAATGCTTACATATCACACCCTCAAGACGAAGTATAGAAAAGCCACACGCTGAAGTGAGTTTTAGCATTTACAAAAATGCAAAGATGGCAGTGATACAGTGAGATCCATGCCCATAAAAGAGGCTAGGAAAAGGTATGAGATGAACTACCAGGCTAGTCAATGAAACAGGGAGAGAAGTGGTCAGCCAAATTAAACACATCTTCAACCCAGCTGCACCCTTCTACCATTCTTTCAAGACAAATTCAGGATGGGTGATTAGCTGTGCAAAGCCCTTAGTTAATTCTCTCAGCATGTCTTAACTCCAGGGATTACAAAAGATAGGAACCCAGCAAGCTTGTTCAAATTGCACAACCGCAACCATCAGAGTTGCAGTGCAGAAGTTCCTATTTTTTCCTGCACGGAGCACTCTTGAAGTACCCTGGTCCGCTCAAACCGCTGCTGCTGTGTGAGGGAGAGTCCATACCCTATGGTACTGAAGGAACCTATGCCACATATTCTCTGTCAGAAACTCTGTTTTTGTTATTCTTTGTTTTCCTGTTTCTCATAACGCAGTAGTATTCAGAGCAAAAGTGTTCTCCTTACATCTAGAATGCAAACTTCGGGCATAGTTGAAATTGCTGCTTTCCTTTCCCTGCCATTTTCACAGGATCCACTGAAAAATCCGTGATCTAGAAACCACAGCTAAACACAGCTATCAGGTGTCAGGAAATGTAATTGGACTGACACCTGCGCACAAAAGGGACTGGAAGGTAGGGATGAGATGAGGGCAGCCATCTGGACAGGGAGAGCCATTTCATTCTTTGTATAAAAGCCTGTGACACTAAGTCACACTAACAATTCCTCAATGCATGAAGTTTGGTGAGATCTGACTTCTAATTTCTAAAGCACGTGTTTATAATTACACAAAGAAAGTATTTCACTTCTACTGAATCTGCAGAGCTGCACCAGGAGCCAGCTCTGAGAATTCACAGGACTACAGGCTCCTTCTCTAACATATTTCTGTTGCTCTCTGTGCACTTCCAAATGCAGGGTAAGGGGTTCTAACCGCACCTTTCATTTGTGCAAACAGGGTGATTATGACAAAAGAAAGATAATATCACAGGAAAACGTATTTATAAACCTAAAACTACATTTCATTAACCTTCAATAATATATACATTTTTCCTATCCCAAATGTGGGCTTATATCATCCAATTACATTTTTTTTTTCCAAAAGGGTTCTGAAGCTAAACGTTCATCTTCAGATGTTAATGACAGCAAAATGTCTCATTTTCTCCCAAAATCTATTAAGTGTGAAATTAATACAATATAAATGGACAGATTTGACAGCCTCTCTTTTTTTCCCCTTGGACTGTACAATACAAATAAAATTTGGATTACCCATCTAAAAAAATGTATTGTCTGTGTGTGCGCGTATATAATTTTTCTATCTGATATGTATTTTAATAGTGATCTAAGATCTTTTTGGAATTTATATTGCAAAGATCGGTTGTGAGTCATGATAATTACTTTTATATTTTGAAAAAATGATGTATGAAAGCATCAGTATTTTCTCTGTATACACATATCTATGAAAATATACATATATACTGACACACATATACACAGTCACACAGATGAAATCCGTATTTCCATAATCTCCTTGACAGAACCCAGAAGAAAGTACAGGTTTACTAAAAGTGAACATATTTAAAGGTGATTTAATAGTGATGTATACAGTTTGGATATTGATAAATTAGTGTATTTTAGTGTGAAAAGCTGCCTACCAATGTTCAAGAAGACATAAAATAGAAGCACCTATTCTTTCCAATGGCAAGAGAAGTAATTCTGCATTCCCATACACCCAAACTGAACTAGACCACTTCACTGCAAAGCAACTCCGAAATGATCCCCTCTAACAAGTGTGTACAATGAGCCATTGACCTGACCATCTTAGAAATCCATGCGTGCTAATGGAGAAAAAAGACTCGGATTTAGCTGGGGAAGTGAGAGAGATGGCCAAGAAAGCACAGCTGCATGAAATATGTAATAAGGAGCCTTGGTCTCTTCTGGAAACCACAGAATCAGTGTGGTTTCTTTCTGCTTTCAGCCCAGCGTTCTGGGAGAGCTGCCAAAAGCAAAAAGAACTGTAGGATGATAGTGAGGCTGACTGGAAAGGAGGAAGACAGTTAAAATAAAATGGGTTTTCTCTCTGAGAGGGAAATCTGCAGAGCACATAACCTGCTGGTAGGATCATCAAATGACGAAGGAAATTTCTTGGGCCAATAGCACCTCTCCTCCCACATGGAAACTGGGGAAAGGATCCCATTTCCTCCCCAGTAAACAATGGCCAGAACTGTTGATTTTCTGGGCTCTGTCCTGGAACCAGGATTTGGCAAAAAATAATTTTGGAGAGGAAAAGCTTGGGATAAGGGTCTGGAATAAAGATAGCCAGGTGTTGGAAGGAGTACTTCAGGAAAATGAACTGGAACAAGCTGAATTTGGGGTGAACAGCTGCATCATAACTGATCGTGAAGACTCAGATGGGATGTGTGAGGGACAGACCTCTTGACTGCGGAGTGGGGGGTGCACTGCTCTGAATACCCACCCCATGTTAGAGGTGGTAAACCTCTGCATGGAAAAGAAGGAGTTGTGAGGAATGGATGTTGATGATTAAAAGCTCAGGGAGGCTGTAGCTCCAAAAACAGGCAGAACAACATCTGCGTAACTGAATTGACCACCATAAGACAGGTGATTATTTCAAGTCGAGGAATGCAGGCAATGGCTTCATTCAGCAAGAAGAAGGGCAAAGTGCCTGAAACAAATTGAGCAAGATGCAGGCCCTAAGACTACTGCAACTTCTACAGCACTTCTCTTCCCAAATGGCAAACTGGGAACGTACTGCACTTCCACGCTAAGCGGTGCTATTTGGGCTCTCCTGGAACCAGGATTTGGCCAAAAATAAGACACTAAAGCAACAATGGAAAATAAATGTTATTAAGCAGTCATGCTGTTACGTCTATTGAAGAGGTTATTAGACTCTAGAAGGCGATTTAGAAAACATGGTAAATGTTAATTTATTTTATATCTTTTGTATACATGGGGGGGGAGAAGGGTCACCTTTTTTCATATTTTTTTATTTCATTCCTTACTCCCAAGCCAAGGGCTGAATCACAGCTCTGTAACAAATTGTGCAGCACTGTAACGTTGAATCTGCAAACTCTATTCCAGAAGCACTTAGTACATGCATAAATCATTTTTTTTCTCTTAAACAAAAACAACCTTCTATGCTTCACTTGCAGAAGTTACATTTAAATAAATTCTGCAAAGCAGGATTTGGAGGAGAATTCAGCTGCAAATAAACACAAGAAATATTTTTAAATAAAAAATAATGAAAAGTATATTTTATTGACTAACACTGTATAGACCATAGGTACTCTTTGAAGAAAAAAGTAGATAATTTTTAAATAATAATTTTTAAATAACCATACCTAAAATAACTGCCAGAATTCTGATTTTTTAAATGTAGATACTGGAAGTGTGTGAGTAGGAAAAAAATCTACTAACTGTAAAGAAATAACTCTGATTTAAAATAAACTTAGTATTCAAGGAAAGTAATAGCTGTATTATTATACCTGATATTAAAAATGCTCGTAAGAAGTTTTCCTCGTTCATGATTTCTAGTAGTTGTACCACAGTGGCACCACCACTCAGAGCAGAACTGCTGGCAGGGAGACAGAAGAGGAAGGTAGGATGGACCTGCAGGTGACCTTGAAGATGGGGGCTTTTGTCAACCAAGTACTTCTGACAATGAAACTTCTTTAAAAGCATAAGGCTCTCTTTTTCTATAGTGTTTGTCAGAGGAAATGCCGAACACGTTTCTAGCTGTTACATTGGCTAAATAATTTTGAAGTATTCCCTTAAAAATTAAAAACTTTCATAGTCCCAACAATCCAATACCTCACTAATTTCAGTCACCAATCTCATTTATTTATTTCCAATTGTATAAAAACTGGCAGCGCTCTTATCTTTACTTAATTAGCTTCGATTTCTAATGTTAAATTCCTGCATTAGATTAAAAAGGCCATGGTAAGCCACATGCTGTCTGTAAATAAGATGAGTCTGTTGTGAAAGGTTCATATTCAAATGCACACTGTTGATGACTAGGAAAGCTACGGGTAATCAAGGCTGTAAATCTGTCATCGTGACATACAAGTAGTGCTTAGCACCACACTTAGCACAAGGGCAAATATAAAAGTGGAAAACTTGAAGATGAGTATTGTGAAGAAAACAAGCAAGTAATTCCAAACACTAATTGGAGATCTCTGGTTAGTTTAGGGGAGTTAAACCCTGCATCTGAAAATTATCAACTTGGATTCACTACAGATACGAAAAATCCTGTGACAAACCATTTGTCTGTTGAGAATCACTGTCAAAATTGATACTGCTAGACAATTATCTCATCAGAATAAGCAAGCATTTCAGTTGGATAGATTGGACAGATACTGAAAGGTATTTTGTATCTGAAAATCTTTGCAAATGGAAGGAGTGAATTTGATATGATGATATTCATGAGTCCTTTTTATTTATGACATATGCACACCTGGGCTCGGAGAATTTTGCTGTTTGCTCCATTTCTGTGCTTGAGATAACTGTTATCTTCTTCTGCCAAACCTACTAGTTTTTAAAGATATCAATACTTACTCCCAGATTGCTCAAGATACTGATTTGACTTTTATTAGAGTTTCTGCAATATAGATAGAGCTGAGTACAGCTAACTGGAAAGGCCAGTTCAGACCCTGTACATGCCACATAACTGCATTTATACATTTATTTGAAGTCATGTTCAGTGGCTGAATGAACCTGTCGCGGTTTAACCTCAGTCGGCAACTGAGTACCACACAGCCACTCGCTCAC
>NW_008794581.1:7235104-7305649 GCF_000699145.1 Aptenodytes forsteri | reverse complement strand
TACTGAGCATGACGTCACATGGTATGGAATGTCCCTGTGGCCAGTTTGGCTGTGCCCCCTCCCAGCTTCTTGTGCCCCTCCAGCCTTCTCAGTCGGTAGAGCATGGGAAGCTGAAAAGTCCTTGACTAGTGTAAGCACTGCTCAGCAACAACTGAAACATCAGTGTGTTATCAGCATTGTTCTAGCCCTAAATCCAAAACACAGCACTGTACCAGCTACTAGGAAGAAAATTAACTCTATCCCAGCCAAAACCACGACAGAACCACACAGTGCATCCTCTGTTAAAGAAAGTAGAGAAAACTGAGATTTGTGCAGAGTGAAAATCTGTTGCTCTCCAGCATGCTGCTATATTTTATTACATGCTTTCCACAAAAGATGTTATGATTTTGTATATCATGACAGCAGTGAAAATCCTAGCAGTAATAGCCACTGAATGAAGCTGTTAAAGCTGAAGTTTTATGACACCACAAGAATTACCTGTAGTAAGGTAAATCACTGAGAAAGGCAGAATTACTGGGACCTAATAAAATGCTTTAATGTCAGCCTACCTCTGGCCACCATATCCTTTGAGGGTATTCTCCAGTCTTATTTTACTTTTCAGCACCTTTCAGTTGCTTACCAAGTTCACTGGGGACTTTTTGCTGCCCATTCAGAGGCACTACAAAGTATCAAACAGAGGTAATACAAAGTACCTACGAAATAACAAATGAACAAAAATATTAATTAAAAAATCCATTCTCCTATTTGTCAGACATTGTCTATACACATACAAGAAGAAATTACTATGGAGTAAATGCTGAAATCCCCATGATGAAGAGTATCTCACACCTCAACTAATTTTACTGATCTCAGTGTGACTGAAGGTCACAGTCTCAAACTACCTTTTTTTGCTACTGCTACCTCACATAGTCAGTTTTACCAAAAACTTGGATGATAGTGTTCTCATATTGTTCTTTGTTCCAAATTAGTGATCCCTTCATAATTCTGCAAGCAAAAGAGTAGGAAGCAGCTATGAGTCATTTTGTGTTTGCAGTTTTGTAGACAGAAAGAAGAAATGTCCTGCTTTTGATTTACTTGAGGAGAGGAATGGACATGTCTCGGCTTTTAATACAAACACCAACATGATTTGAATACCACGTGCCACTTATACAATTCTCTAAAATTGCAGGATTGGTATTCACATTGAGGAGAGTGCGTGGAAAGACTTGCCTTTGAAATATTGTGAATAAATACTTCTGCAGTGACTCGGTTTTGACTGTCTCTGATGATTCAGTACGTTGATGGATATATAAAGAACAAGAAATAGGTCAAAGTCAAAGCAGGTCTGTTCCCAGGAAAGACTCCTGCGTGGACAAGGGAGCATGAATTTCTTCAGACCAAATAAGCATATGAGATTTCCACCATACTGACCATCTGAACTACTCAAATTATAATTTTTGTGCCCATTTCTAAGAGCAGTAGTATTGTAGGCTGAGCTCTTGGGACAACCATACTGAGATGAATCCTTTAACCAAATTACCTCAGATCTGACAATTCAATGATCAGGCCTTCCTGTCTCTGCATATCTGTCTGAGGAAGGTACTTTATTATCACCAAATGTTATCTTAGCCTGTCCTGAGACTCTGAGTGTACTTAAGTGATACTGGTGTTTACAGTGTAGTTGCATCTCTAAGACAGCTGCAAAAGAGTGACATGACAGATCAAAGCTCTGTGGAAGTTCTTCAGGTAATGTTCCTAATCACAGCCTATTAAAAGAAACAAAATCCTGTCTGACTCATGGAGCAAGTGACCTGTAAATGATGCTGCCTCGTGAACTCTATGGACAGTTCTCTGTTTGCCACACACCTTTTGCTTCAGAAAATTTAGGTCAAATAGCTTTTCAATTTTTTTCTAGCAGATTAAATTGGGTCATGTTCCTAGAGAAGTGGGTCATTTTTCCCTGTAAATAAACAGTTTCATGCCTGCACATCTTTAGTTCAAAGGCTCTATTGTTTGTACTCAAAACTGCACAATTCTTTTGCTTAGCCAAGAGGCAGTGATTTTTTTTTTTTTCCAAAGGGCAGTCTTTAGCCTGACCCAGTAAGACACATGATGTTTTTCAGTATGTGACAGTGAAAAGTGCCCCTTTTCTGTCTTCCCATCAAAACATTGACTGTCGACAAAACCCTTAGCCAGTATTGATTGATTTGCGCCACTGACTTCAGCAGAGCTGTTCTGATTTGTATCATGTGGGAATCCATGCTAAAAAGATCAGTGTCCAGTGCATAAACATAGAGAAGTTTTTGCCAATTTTCTAACACACCACAAAAGCTTTTTCTCACATCCATTCAGGTGAAAATAAGGACCTTTAGGGGGAGAACATGATGAATGTTGGAGAATGGAGAACATGGAGAATACTCTGACAGGGTATTCTACCTGTAAAGAGTCAAGCTAAATCAATGATTCAGCAGGCAAGGCTTAGTTGATTTATACGGGATGGTTCAGTTAATTGTTGTAACAAAAAAAATACCTAACAATATGATCTTCTCTCCTAGTTTTCTTTTCAATATTTAGGCTTATCAGTGTTATTATCATTTATGTCTTCATGAATGAAAACATAAGAACTCCCATACTGCTTAGATAAGTTTCCAAAGAATTGTGTACTTGTCTAATGTCCATAAATACAGCCAGTCATTTAAAGTTCACATATGCGAATATTATGTAAGGTCATGCTTAAGCCAACCTTTCCCCAATCCTTTGTGTTCTTTTTCACAAGTTTTTTCTAATGTCTAATATCTACAACAATTTCTTCTCTGTGTTGTTAGCCTTTCACTGTATGTCTCACAGAAAACCCATGGACTGAAACATTCTTTTTTTTAGTTCACAATTCTCTTGCTCTCAAATTGACATTACATGCATGTGCCTTACAAACCCCAGAACGTCTACCATCTTTACAAGTTAAATTCCTCTTCACTATTATGTTTCCATTATCAAGAGGAATGAGTTCACGTTAAATATAAACAAATCCAAGTTTATTACTATCTCAAATTTCAGCAAAGATAGGTAAATTAAGGATTTTAAAAGAGCATCAATTATTGAACAAGTAACTTATTTTTTTATCATAGGTATAATGTTTATTAATTTTTATTTTGTGGAAAATCTAGTCCCACATTATTGATATAATTTACTTTTTATCTTCTGTATTACTTTACATGCTCCAGGAAAGACTACATAATATATTTTAAGTGTAACAGCAACATACATAAATGTTATTCTTACTCTTTAGTCACAAATTTAGTCTATTTTAAATATCCAATATAATTTCTGTATATATAACAGGCTTACATAAAGTGTTCTTCCAATCTGGTTTTCTGTGGTTTTTGGAACCAAACCTTTGAACAGAGACATACCAGCACTTGTTGGTTTGGAAAGTCCTTCCAGTACGCCCTAGAATTTCTTAGCTTCAGAGATACTCCAGTCACTCCAGGTGACTCAGCACATTTTCAAGAGACATGAAAACTACATCCAGATTTCACAGCATTTCTAGGTTTGCTAAGATTTTGTCATGGGTATCTTGGTATCTTTGGCCATATGAACAATAAAAAAACCTCTACTGTTGGCAATGTTTTCTAAATGAATTTGAAAAAAACTTCCAGCAACTGCACTGTGTCTCTTCAGTGATTTTACTCTTAAAACATTTTCTTAGCTACTGTAATGAACAGGAAGACAGTAACTAACATCAGTGAAACTCTGCTTCTGAAATGCTTCTGAAGAGAGACAAAACTAAAATTAAGTTTTATTCTTTGTCAAAAGAAGATTGTAGAAGAATAACAAAATATTATACATTTTTATCATAGGTATAATGTTTATTAATTTTTATTTTGTGGAAAATCTAGTCCCACATTATTGATATAATTTACTTTTTTATCTTTACTTATTTATTTTATTTTTATAAAAATATAAAAATAACAACCTAACTTTAAATGAGTCCTTTTCAGATTGGTTTTATGATACTGATAATCTTATTCTGGTGATTTTTATTCCATTTACTTATATGTGAAAGAGGAAAGGTGGCAACATCTATGAACATAAGTAGCTTATGTGGATTAGATTGAAGGGGAGTAATTCTTCAAGAGGAACACAGCACATCCTGCAGAGATCTGCACTGTGCAGCCTCAGATGATCACCCACAAATACAGACCACGGCAGCCGTGTTCTCAGGTGAGGTCCTTGACAACTGTTATTCATGTCATACCTTTGTTTACTTTGAAAACATGGTTCTGTATTAGTATTAAATGGGTTTTGCGGTTTTCTCACAATAGCATTGGACATTCTCATATCACAGCTAGATTACACATAAGATGTGTGATAAACTTAAATGAGCCAAAGAAACCAGATCTCATTCCAAAAGTATATGAATCAGTATTTTTATCTGAAAAATTACAGTCAGCACCAATATAAGAAAACCAAAGAAACAAAAATCTGCACACAAAAAAGACAGAGAGGGAAGTTGCACAGTCCTAAAGGCTAGCACTGGATTGTTTTCCAAACTTAGGGGTTGTATGCATCTATTCACCTAACTAACAACTAGCAGATTGAAAAGGCATCGATGTGAAGATACCAGCTCTTCAGCTGGATGCGGTGAAACAGAATGTAAGTAAAGTAGAGGAAGGAGATGTAAAGACAAAACGTATCAAAATGAGAACTCAAAATTTGCCCAAAATTTGCTTCTGGTTTTTGGTGGTGATTTATCAGAAAGAGAAATATAAATTCTGAGACTCTCTTCAGAACGAAAGTAGCCAGAAACGAAAAAACAAAGTAGTGGGACAGAAAAGAGCTGAAAAGAAGGACTGAATTAGAGATACTTATGAAATTTTAAAAAGAAGTTCTCAGAATTCTTTGTAAATAGTGGATAACGTGTGATAGGAACTACCGGGCATGGGACTACATACTCAAAAAGATAAATCATGACTATTTTCCCTTGTGCTTTCAAAACTGGAACAAGAAAGGTAATAATCAAAGTAGTCTCCGGATATGAGAAAAGGAAAAGGAAGAAAAAGTAGGAGAATTGTATAAAAAAATATCAACAAAGCAAGAGGAGATAGAGGTACCAAAGGAGCAGACTAGGATGAACCCATAAGCATGGAACAAAAATTTCAAAAGGTTAGTGTGAGAGACAAGAATACTGCTGGTAACCTAAGAAATTGAAGGGCTGGTACAGGAGAGATTTGGTAACTATGAAACTACATTCTTAATTCTGAAAACACACTGGGACTATCCACCAGTTTTGGTAATATTTGTGAGGTTTATGCCCCTATCAACACCATACAGCCCAGTGTTGACCAAGACCATTATTAACCAAAATCAAGTTATGAAAATAATACTAAGTCTCTATTTAACAGCCTGTCATAAAATTTATTTTAGTAGTACTTTTAGTCAACAGTCTTATCATGCTTTTACCAACAGTGTGATCAATATGAGCATTATATCTAGCCTACAATTTCACCCACCACTTCAAAAGCTTCATAAATCATCAACTTTTATAACTTCTTGATTACCTCCTAATGTTCGTACAAAACAAGGATAAAAACAAAAATCACCCTCTGATGAAAGCATGCTGAGCACTTGAAAAACTTTTATTAAATGATATCCAGTTAGCAACACCCTGTTGGGCCATCACTGTGTAGTGATGATTATGGAGTGCTCTTTCGCATAAACTGAATAAATCTCATAAATTGTTGATGGAGGTGCTTTAAAATGTCAGCTATTGACCAACTTTACCCCAGCAACAGAAGAGAATTGATTTAGTTTGCCTCTCTTCTAAGAAATTTTATCCCTTGCCTGAGGCTTGGGGATTGTACAGCAAACAGATCAATCCCATGTACTTTCAAGGGCTGGAGAAAACTGTTCATTGCACGTCTGGGTTTCCTGAAAGGTCTACATCTTGCTACCTGATTTAGTGATGCTTGCCCACAATATGACAAGAAAGGGGGATGAGAGTAACCCATCTTTAACATCAAAGGCAGTTCAGATAGGGATGATTAAAGCTAAAATTGTCAGGCCAGTTTTTATGATGAGGATGGGTCTACAGCAGATGTGTAATTGAATTCCAGTTCCACTACAGCCCCAATTCTCCCTGTCTCTTCCCTGCTCTGCCTTGGCTGTTCCAGGGAGTGTGCAAAGACAACAGGCGGCGTTACACATGACATATGTGATCTCTATGCATACAAACAGGCTTCTTGGGCAGTGCAGCTACACCCAGATTGCAACCTGAGGACAGAACAAAAACAAAACAGCATTGTAAAGGAGATACTAAGACCAGAAATGCCTTATGTTGCTGTTCCACCTCTACAAGGTTTGTGTTATAGATTTGTTCCACAATACTTTCTGAACTTGCACAAGGTATGGAAAATATTTTTGTTTGCCCACAGCCTTCAGTGAATTAAAAACGCTACCAGCATTTTACCCCAGTTCCTGTTAGACCTTTAAAGAAAACTCTTTTTTTGTTACTTTTTAATCACTATTGCAGATGAAAAACCGAAATGCATCTAGAGCTTTTCATGCTATTATGCCTCTCTCTTTCACACCTCTGTGATGCTGCTTTGTTAGCATACTCTGTCACCATACCGAAAAAATAATCCATGGAGAAATACTACTCACAAAAAAAGTTTGCTATGGTAAGATAACTAAACAAAAACAGATGAATTCAACTGCAGTAAGGAGTCTTATATCTCATCAATGTTGTCCTTGCAATAACATGATACCTTACACTTGGGTAACATCTCAGGAATACAGAAAGAAAGCCCCTTTAGACACTAAGTCTATAAGCACATGTGACAAAGACGATTGGCTTCCTTGGGATTGTCAGTGCATTTGAAATTAATGGACTTCTAAATGAGATGGCAAAAAGATGGACGTCATCTAATACCTGACTGAATTATCTCATGAGCTCTGAGGCAGGTGCTGAGCGACCTCTATAAAATGCTTGCATGGAATTCTTTTCCTTATAATACGGTCCACAAAAGTCAACTTATCCAGTGGAAAGTCTCCTACATGAGGCAATAAGAAACACCTAATAAATCCCCACATGAATGAGATGCCTTGGGATTGTCAGTGCATTTGAAATTAATGGACTTCTATGGCAAATGGCAAAAAGATGGACGTCATCTAATACCTGACTGAATTATCTCATGAGGCAGGTGCTGAGCGACCTCTATAAAATGCTTGCATGGAATTCTTTTCCTTATAATACGGTCCACAAAAGTCAACTTATCCAGTGGAAAGTCTCCTACATGAGGCAATAAGAAACACCTAATAAATCCCCACATGAATGAGATGCGCATTCAAGCCTCTCATGGCTGTTTATTGATCCAGACATGGCATTGCCTAGAGACTTGCAACTCCTGTCTCACTCAGCTTGTGATTTTCCTTTTGCTCCCATCTTATCACAGAGGGTGGAAATAGACTTGAATTCAGCCTTTCAGGCCTGTGGGCACATAGAAGCATGATTTTCGTGATTACCTTCAATTTTACTGTATGTAGAAACCATTGATCCTACTTGAAACTGTTATAGCAGTAACACAGTCTGGTACTGTAAGGTGTTTCTTTCACTCAGATAACATTTTTAAATAAAGTGGCATCTCCAATATTATATTGTCTGATTCATTCTTTCTACATCTACATCAAAGGAGTTCTCATTTAATCAAAATAATTCATAGCTGGCAAAGGTTTTTGGCTGCCTTCCTCCCAGGCAGTTTAACATCCAGAAACTCCAAACCCTCATTAAAATATACCAGGAAAGGAAAGAAAACCAGCTCTATTTTTCTTCAGGAGTTCCCAGCTAAGGGATTAACCCAGCAAATAATTAGTTTTTAATTTTCTGTACTCCTTGAGCTAGGTCTGCCTCCCACCTGTGAATTAATCCTTCTTTTCCTCCATAAATATGCACCAGGTGGCTTAGGAGGATGTTAGGAAGGCCTGAAAGGGCACACTACAGAAGAGCTATAGTGTCACATTCAGGAGGCACTGAGTACTCCTTTGTGAAACCTACTGTCTCTGGGGTCTTGTTCCAGAAACTACCTTAATGCTGTGTGGGAGACTGGAAATTATTAAATTGACTGCAAGTCAGTAAACTATGTTGTGAATGGACATTAAGGGAAAGATTCTCACATAGCTATACAGTTACACTGTTAAGAGAAATGGAAAACAAAACCAAGTATTTTACTGACCTGAAGGCAAACAGATCTGATTCTGAATATATAGAAGGAGCAAAGACGTGGTACAAAAAGGCATCAGCCATTTTTCAGAGTACAACCGCACTCAGGGAGAAAACAGACAACTAGAGAACAGAGGCAGAAAGCATATTCTTCCAAGCTCACTTCTGCCAAAGGAACAGCATGCTATTTGCCATGGAAATGCTGCACTTCTTTTCCTCTTAGTGAGAATTATTTTTATTTCTTTAAACGTAGCACTACGACTAAGGCATATTTCCTCATTTGTATATGTCTATGACTAGTCTCTTTTATCCTTGGAGAAGCCATAATATCAAGTTCCTAGCAGGATCACAGTGAGGGAAGACAAGGTTTCAGGTTTAACAGGAGGCCCAGGCATATGGGGAGAGCATGAATAGGTCTGCTGCTCTGTTGCTGCTTGCCACAAGTCAGCTCAGCCTTTTTGTTCCTTATTGTAGGTATGGAAGGAAGAGAAGCCCAAAAGTTTTCAGTGTGCCTGCAGTACAGGAGCAAGAAGATTCAAGTTTTCAGCTTCTTAAAATGCAGCCAAAAGTTGGCTAATAATTTACAGCTAAGGACAGTTGACAAACCATGAAAAGAAGGGGCTTACCAATGCAAAATGTAATGGCTAATTCATTTTTTACTAGTATCATCTATACCAAATAAGGGGTTCTTCTTTCCTACTACATCTACCTTCAATAAACTAGTTTAAATCCAGCATCAGTTTTAAGAGTTTTTAATGGAAAAGAACAAAAACAGAATGAAACTTTAGCAAGCTACTTTAAAAAAACCAACAGTGCACAATATAGTCTGAATTAAAACTTTTCAATGGCAAGTACTGGGCTTCTGAAAAAAATCTGCTTTTTCTTTTCAGTATTTGAATAGGAGCCAAATTCTCTGGAAAATGTATTAGGATATTACCTTTCAAAAGCATTAATCAACTCCTGTTTATAACATTCATCTAATGAGCCAAACTGGAAATGATATTTTATCTGAATACTCTTGCTTTAATACCTGCACACAGCATGTAATCGTTAAGTAATTCCCCCTCTTCTTTGCACCAGCTGGTTCGAAATAAGCACATGCCTGCTTACACTTCACAATTTTTCAAAGCTGTTCACAGACACCTGTATACATATACAAACTCCATTAACAGGTAACGATCATAGAATCATAGAATGGTTTGGGTTGAAAGGGACCTCTAAAGGTCATCTAGTCCAACACCCCTGCCATGGGCAGGGACATCTTCCACTAGATCAGGTTGCTCAGAGCCCCGTCCAACCTGACCTCGAATGTTTCCAGGGATGGGGCATCCACCACCTCTCTGGGCAACCTGTGCCAGTGTTTCACCACCCTCAGCGTAAAAAATTTCTTCCTTCTATCTAGTCTCAATCTACCCCCCTTTAGTTTAAAGCCATTCCCCCTTGTCCTGTCGCAACAGGCCCTGCTAAAAAGTTTGCCCCCATCTTTTTTATAAGCCCCCTTTAAGTACTGATGGGCTGCAAGAAGGTCTCCCCGAAGCCGCCTCTTCTCTAGGCTGAACAACCCCAACTCTCTCAGCCTGTCTTCATAGGAGAGGTGTTCCATCCCCCTGATCATTTTCGTGGCCCCCTTCTGGACCCGCTCCAACAGGTCCATGTCTTATGTAGGTACCTCTTACACACTCCGTAGTAAAATGCTTCCCTCTTTAACTGAAGGAGAAGGGGAGGATTGTTATGACAAGAAAAAAACCTGAACAAACAGAAAAAGGCAACTTGGGTGATTCTGTGTTTCAGACGTAAGAGGGGTATGGGTCACATAGCTAATGTGCAGATAAAAGTTTCCCAAAACTTATGAATGCTTTGAGTACAGGCCAAGGAGGTTCATAACTGAACTTCCTCAATGCTCAGAAATTTTAGAATGAATAGTTTGGGATTTGTCCATTTTCATTTAGTGCCTTCATAGGCACTCTGTGTCACATGACAAATAGGACAACACTGCATGCTCACACCTTTCAGAAATAAGTCTAAAGGCAGAACAAGTAGTCCTCCAATTGCCCATGTAGTAAAATCTAATTGTGGGATTTTCTCTTTCTTAATGTTTTCTTAACATGAGTTCTCATTCCCAAAATTACTCAGAACTGGTCATTTTATCAAGTAAGCTGTGCTCTGTCAGACTTGCAGATAGTGACCTGTAAATGCAGCATGAAGTGTTTTGATCTGTTACTCCACTTATCCTTACAGTCTAGTGAGAGTGCTAAAGGGAAACCATTATCTGAAAAGGTGTCAGGTCAGTGCAGAACTGAAAGAGAACCACTCTGAAACTTGTATCAGGGAAATGTGATGCTTAGTCACAAGAAATTCTTTTAATGTACACATGACATTTGCCCCCTGGATTCATATTGGGAATGAGGCTCACTAACATTTTCTAAACATTCCAGAAATTCTCTCCAGTTTAATTCATTGCAGAGAACTTGTTCAGGAGTGAACAAAACATTTTCTCAAAGTCTTTGCCTGGCACAGCACAAGGGAAAACGAAAAAAAAACTAAAAAACTAAACCACAGCCTTAAAGGTCAATACTCCCATCTTGTGGCTGATGAAGAAAACGCACATATCTAAATAAAAATGAAAAAATGATAAGGTTCATGCAGATAGTTTATAAATAAGAATTTACTTGAATAAAATTTTTCTTCCATGTCATAATTAAATTTGGATCTTAGAACTGTCAATGTTCTATTCAGAGAAGGAGGGATGTGGAAACTTTTTCATCCACACTTAGCCACAAGGCATGGAGTTTCTGTAGCAAATTCCTAATTGCAGGAAGTTGAGAGGATAAAATCTACTTTTGCCATACTTTGAATTCAGCGGCACGTGAATGAAGGCAGGGATGTGATGGAAGTCCACAGGCCAGTGGGGCAGTAGGTAGTACTAGCAGTTAAGGATACATGATGGAGCAGAAAGAAGCAGTTCATTCAGCATCTGGATGCAACTGATACAACTCTGATTTCTGCAATTCTATAAGCCTCAGAAGCAGGGGCAAGTCTTGCTTTTCCTAGGTTTTCAAAAGGATTTTTCTTCTTGATTTGTTAGCTATCTGCATAAGGCTGAAATGAAGAGCATGTGTCTCATTAACGGTCCTATGTGGGTCCTATGTTAGGTACCCATATATCCTACTTACACAAATCATTACTGAATAAACTTGTTTCCTCTATCATTTCATTGTGTCCATACAAGTCCTAAGATAGTATGTATCCTGATCTTAGATTAGCATCTCAAAGTAAAAATAGTGATCATTTATAATGTGCGCTAATGCCAATACCGATGTGAGAGCGCTTCTGCTCTGTTTGGAAGACACTGACACTGAGCTATTTGCTTTAATGTTTGGACATAGCCAGTTCCTGGGAAATGCCAAACATACAGTTTCAGAAGATAATGCTCCCAGTGGAAACACAGCTGGAAGTGTGGTTGTAAAGTTGGAATGGATGACAATTACAGAGATGACAAGTCAGGTAGTATCATCTTAATAAGAACCAAATATGGAAGGAAAAAACTTTCTAAATAAGCTTGAACATCATTTAAATATCCGGGGTCACATACTACAACTAAATACATAGAATGGGAACATTTAGAGAACATTAAGGCTCAAGCTCATAAATACTATGTTTTGGTCTCACCTATCTCCCCATGTGACTGAAATGAGACCAAGGCCCAGTCTATTGACTTAGAAATGGGACTACTTAGAAATATGTGAACCGTGCACGTAGTAAGGGGTTCTGTCTTACCAAAGTGGAAAGGGTGAAACAGAGCGAGCTCTCCTGCAGGTTAACAGCACTGACAGCAGTTGAAGTTGGCCTTGAGAGCAAGCTCAGTGCTCAACTGACATGGCAGATGTAACATTTCAAAGCAGAAGATCCATGAAGTGCATTTTCAAATACAGCAACAACCAGTCAGGAGGGCTCCAATTGTTCACTAATGAGCCTGCTGGCAAAATGTCTCAACAGAAGTGCTCAGCTAAGGTTCCTAGCCCAGGAATTACAACTGCTCAGGTGAATGGCGTTCTCTGTCTGCAAATGTGCTCATAAACCAGACCCCCAAAGCAGTGTAAAATTATGAGGGAGCACAAGACTGAAGTCAGGGTATGTCAGCCTCAGATGAATAAAATGCCATATTCATTGGATACAGACTGAAAAAGAGAGAAAAGACACAAGGAGAGCAGCAACAATAGCAACATCTTCAACTCTCTGCACCACTGTGTAAGTACACAGGCCAAAACACCTCAAAGGGACTGGCAACTTCAGTTAGTGTTTCAGTTTGTTGGTATGTTTTAATCTGAGTAAAAAAAAAGGAGCGTCCCTTTGAGTCAGCAGCTGTCCAGTGCTTATTGAAAATTGTGTCTGATAACAACTAAACTGGGCATGAGGGATGTTCACCATACTTAAACATGAGTGAGGAGTGTACCCTTGCAGTATGAAGATGAAACATATGCTGGGCTGTATTAACAACAGTGCGGCCAACAAACTGATGGAAGTGACCACGCTGCTGTACTAGACACTTGTGAGGCTGCATGTGGAATATTGGGGTTAGTTTTAGACACCTCACCCTGTACAAAAGAGATACTGATAGACCTGAGGGAATCTAGAAGAAAGCCAGCCACTAAGATGATCAGGGACTGGAGAACATGCTATTAGAGAAGCTGAGGGGACTCTGTGTGTGTGTGCCTGAAGAAGAGGAGACCTAATTGCAGATTCCACTACTGGAAGGTGCATTCTAGTGTTCGCTTCTGAGAGATGCGTAAGGAGAAGAGGTAATGGTCAGAAGGTGCAACAAGGGAAATTGTAATTGTACATGAAGAAAAAATTCTTCTCCATGACAGTGCTGAAGCGCTGGAAGAGGTTGCTTGGAGAGGGTGTGGAACATCCATTCTTGGGGGTCACAAAACTCAATTGGACAAGGCCCTGAGCAACCTGATCTAACCTTGACATTAGTCCTGCGTTGAGCAAGAGCCTGAAGTGACAGGAGTCTTGCACTGAGTCCTGCATTGAGGGCTGACCTGAGTTCTGCACTGAGCAAGAAGCCAAAGTAGAAGACCAGCGGAGGTCCCTTTCACCTAAATTTTTCTATGACTGCATATTTTAAGAGCTTAGGCATAATGCTATAGGAGATATTGTAAATAGAATAGAGCTTAAGTCATAGTAGGGAACATTGCAAATAGAAGTCATTGATTTGTCTACAATATAGAGAGCATCCTCAAAGGCAATTTGCACAACTTCTCTGCCAGTCTGGTCTAGTCTCACATAGATCATCAGAAATCACATCAACCACATCCCAATCCAACATGATAACCTTAGTCCAATGTGATGGATGTCAAAGATAAACTGAGGCTAATCATTTACTTGTTGACTATAGGCTAAGAATGCTACCTGAACAATTAAAAACTGTTTTTGTGGTCAGCAGAACTATTGAAGCTTTGCTTCAGAATTTGTGTTCTTTGCTCCCTCGTATTATTCAACACACATCTTTCATATCCTCACCAGGGAAAGAATCAGCAGTACTATGGCTGGTCTGAAGGACTAGCTGGCAGCCATCTGCGGCCAAATAAAATGTGTAACAGTTGACTTCTGCCTATACTTTGTTCTGGGGGCATAAAGACCTGGGTTCCACTCCCCCATCCAGCTGCTGTATTTGTAAAATTTATAGAAACACACTTATTGTTGAGACTTATTCCCTCCTCTAAATGTGATTGAAATTAGCAATTAGGTGTACGAGCAAACTGTTGATTACACAAGCCTTGTTTGCTAGGCTCAATACAAATATTATATTAATATATATTTATTAATTTTAATCACAGCATTCATGCAATAGAGGCAGGGAAAACACAGCTGAGAAGAAATTCTGACCATGATTTTTTTTTTTCCCATTAGAAATCAGAACAAAAAACAATTCTGCCATGAAACAGAATTTTTCAAAATGTTACTTTAGGTCAGACAAGTTGTATTTATAGCCTGTCATTTATTTCAAGCGACAAGTAATTTGAATTGAAGAAGAGTGTGTTTCATTTTCATATAGCTAGGAAATACTGAAAGACCAGAAAAAGTCAGAATGCTTTAACTCCCTTCAAGCAATTTTTACAAAGTTTTTGTCAGATTAATATATTCCTATAGAAAACATAGATTTTCATTAAAAGCTCTTCCCATAGAAAACTTTACATGAGAAAAATATTGCGCAACTGTAATGTGCTGCAGATAAACAGATCTTTTAGGATATAACAGTTGTTAGAGGTAGTAAGTGTGCTACATCTATAACAGTGCAATAGATATAATCTTCAGCCTGAGGCAGCTTCTGAGGTCATATCTTCAAAATTTATGTGCATGACTTTCTGCTCCAGCTATTGTCGAAATATAGACACCAGGTGGAGAAATACATAATCACCAAATTAGCACACAACTGCTTCCTACAAGTACAGAATTCCAAAAGGCTTCCTGCTTGCTGAATCATGTTACTAACTTCTTATGCTAAGAATAGAAATTGGATTTAATTGCTAAGTAATACCATAAGGTTCAAGTCCAACATGAATTCTACATTACTAAACAGGAGCGTTGATACTGATATACAGTGTTAAAATAACTGTGTTACAAAACGTTACGTTGATCATACAGAGCCAGATTGTGCTTCCATGCAAAACATGGAACCAAACCTGATCCAATTGCTAGATCACCTGCCTTTTGCTTATCAGTTATGAAATCAGGGTCTTAATAATTCAAAGAAAAACTTTTGGGTTTGGTGAAATCTTCATGTCTATGTTCTCCTCGTGTGGGTGTTTTTATTTTAGTTTTGTTTGGGTTTTTTTTCCCCAGAGGAGGAAACAAGTGTATTTGGTAGAACTTGAACTGACAACTGGCAATGGTTGTTCCTCCCCAACTTGCTACTGAGGATTTTCAGACTTGTTCACTCTTTGTCCTGACATTTCAAAAAAAATGAAATTAAAAAGGTATGCCCATTTGCTTATCTGAGACAGGATATTTTGGGTGCTGAGAGTGGGGAGCAGTATGCCATACCTGTCTCTTTCA
The DNA here is from genome assembly GCF_000699145.1 of Aptenodytes forsteri. Lineage (NCBI taxonomy): Eukaryota > Metazoa > Chordata > Aves > Sphenisciformes > Spheniscidae > Aptenodytes > Aptenodytes forsteri. Next base: position 7,290,393 of record NW_008794581.1, on the reverse strand, counting down.
TAATCGCACTAGGCCAGCGTTCACTAGGTCAAGAAGTTTCACTCCATCAGAAGTTAAGTATCCAGTGACTCACAATGGCAGAGTGTCAACAACAAAACTGGAAGCAGTCTTCCACTACGCAAAGCTTATAGTCTACTAATGAAGATATTTCTTGGAAAGTGGGAAGCCTTCAGGCAATGAACATAACTGAAATGAGGACCCTAAGTGGGTGTCATCCTAACAATCGACTGTTGGGTATTTTAGCTTTGTTTTCTTACCAAGTCATGATTGTAGCTTCTCTTTCGCCTTTTGTTTTTTGACAGATATATAAACTTAATTTTTCATCTTCATGGCTTTGTGTTTGTTACCAGTAATGAAAATGGAAACAAAACCTTTCAGGTGTGACTCATTTCACCTCACTTCAGATTTCTGTAACATAGATTTTACATCTGAGCCTATCCTTGTAGGCTGTCTATATAGTCAGTGAAGAGAAACAGACACTTTTAAGACATGATTCATCTGACTCGTTGTAGACACCTATTTTAGAATGACATTAACCACCTCATTCCTCTGTGGTCATTTCACAGAGCTTAGGGTAGCTTAGATACAAATATATCTACCTGTACCCACATGAACCCTTCACGCTAAGGAAACTTTGACTAATAATTTCCATTATCCGTGTCAACATAATGTTATTCTTGGGCTGAGTAATTTTACATTATTCAATGTACTAATGGGGCTATTATTATCATACACTAAATGTTTGGTTTTATTACTGCCCAACTGAGCCTTTGAACTGAAAAAATGAGTTTGCACTGTTCTACCCTTACGCCATGTGTGGGTGACCATACTGTGTAATTTCTGCATCGTTATTAATTGTATTTATGGCAGCGCCTACATAAGAACAAACCCAGGACCATCCATGGTGAAAATGACACTCTACAAACACCACCTCCGCACAAGCAAGACAAGTGAAAAGCTGGAGAAAAACAAATAAATAAATACAAAAAATATGCACTGTAACACTGCAGACTGCATATACACTTTACAGTTCAGTGGTTAGGTACAGAAGGGAGAACCTAAACAAGCAAAGGTAGACTAAACAGATGAGAAGAAAGAAAGGTATGAAGGGACTGAATCACCTAGCTGATCTGCTCAGGGACAAAAGCAACTAGTCAGAACTCTAGAAAACACTGTTAAGATCTGTTTCTGCTCTGTTTAAGCTATGTTAACGGCTGCTTTGTGAGTTTCATTTTCTGCTTGGTTCCTCCCTGCTGTTTCTTTCCAATATCTTATCTGCCAGACTGAGAGCATTGTCTGGGTCCTGATTTCACAATGATGTCCAAGACTGCCCAGACAAGACTGTATCTGAGTCTGGGATATTCCAGAGCAGTGGGATAGAATCATCCAGTCCCCATTTCAGCTTTTTTTTTCCTCAAACTCAGCAGTACAGCCTCACCAATTCCAGCAGCCACTTGGACAGATTTGGTCTTTAATTTCAGAGTGCATTACAAAATGACCAAAACTCAAATAGTCGCAGCCAGTCCTATATACAATAGAAAAAAACTGCACTCTGGTCAAGAATCAGCTGGCCAATTCTTGGCCATTGAAGGTACCAGGGCAAAGGAGGAAAGTGGCTCTTCTTGCCTGCCATCAGCTTAAAAAAGAGTTAGAGACTTTTTTTATAAGCAAAATAAAAACCATCCTAACTGGAAATTGTACACATTCTTCTCTCAGAAAGTAAATGCTCATAGCTGTAAAAAACACATAAAAACAGAAGAGTTTGCATCTACAATAGTCTACAGCAGTACTGTAGACTTCTGGAAAATCTTTCCAGATACTGTATTGTTCTATTTCTTATCCTACATAGCCAAGGAACTCAACTCAGCAACAGTTTCCTCCATCTGTCATGGGAGCAGGTCCTTCTGATGAGAAGGATGGGAATTTTTAGTACCAGTTGTGTTTTTTCCCTTGCTGAAGAATGAGAACTAACTTGAGGAGAAGCCCATGACCTATAGAAAGAGAGTCACAAGCCTGAAATGAATGCACCCTTTGCATCAAAATATAATTACCATCAAATCCCCTCCATTTGGAAAACTTCGAATCTTAATTGATTTTAGCTGCTGGTCCACTGATGAAAATAAAAAAAGCAGAGAATGCTCCAAGCACCAGACAGTCCCAAAGATGATGTAATAAATAAACCCAGTTTTCATGACAGACTACATATGTAATTAAAATAATGGGAGCTAAAAATAAAAGATCTTTCACTCAACCATGTAAAGATGATTCTATGTATGAAGGAACAGCTGAATGCAACTGCTGTTCAGCTACTTAAAACAGGATGTATGGGAAAGCCTGGGTGAGAGCATTTTCTAGGTCTCTCTTTTGTGGTGGCAAAATTTTAATCTATGATTTGAAATTTGCATCCATAGAAAAAGCATTTGGTCTTCTCTTTGGGAATACCTAACTTTCATATCTAGTTCACACTCTTAAGCTTTCTCCTACTATTGTCCAATGTTATCCATAAAAAAAAAAAAAATTCTGTCTCCCCTTTAAGGAACTCTGTAGAAATGCTGTAGACTGAAAAGTTATAATGCTATGTCAAAAATTAACGAGGCACATAAGCTTCTGTACTAACATATTCCATCAACCTAAATGGGATTAATATACATAGTAAGCAGCTTTTAATCCAAGCCACCCAGCAGCCATGTTTTAAGGAAGACATGTATTTTGAAAGTTTTGAAGAAACAGCATTTCAGATTCATGGATTTGCTGTGTTATCATTCCAGTCTGAGTATTTCTGATACCCTGCCATTATGAATACAATATTAGAGCTATTAGAAAAATAAATAAGGTTTTTTAATTGTAGAATTTTGGCCACTTTCAACACTACCAATAATAAATAACTTTCTTTGTCAACATGATGTAGCTATTAAGAAAAACTTGGTATGTAATTTGAACAATGGCAGGAAAAGAGCATATGTTGATTTTGTACTAAATAATGTACCTGGCCCTCCCCTCTTAGAAGATTTGTTTTCTATATTGCCGAAGTATCTTGCCACCAAAAGTAAGCAGTGAGGTAAATCGTGAATGAGATTCCATAGCATGGTAAAGTCTATATTGTGTGTTTGTCTCCTACAGTAAGATGAAACAATAGTTTGTGTGCCAGCTGAACATCTCCTCGGTATAAAAACATAAGAAAATGTTTACAAATTTATATTCTTGTACAAATATGGTGTTCAATGTCTGTCCATACAAATCTACAATTATTTGGCTTCTGTTTTACATGATATTGTCATTCCATGCTTAAATGCCTTAGTTGTAATATGAATTGAAGATTTTTTTCCTTTTCTATCAGCAGCTTCCTGAGACACAGCCACTTCCTAAAGCAACTTCTGCTGCATAATGTTTCCTTAATTTCTCACTGTCTGATATTGATCTGTACTTACATCTGTGTTAGATGTGCTTCTGTCAATAGAGAGTGGGACTTTGCCCTTCAGTTTCAAAAGCAAAAATTTGTTCAATGTTTAAAGTACAAAATAGTACCAAAACAAGTATTTTGGTCCTCTAATGGAATTTTGAATTGATAACTCAAAAACGAAGAGTTTTTTCTTCTCTTATGTTAAACAGAGATCTTCTAAAGCTCTCTCTTTATCCAGCATAACCCTTGATATCTCTTAATAGAAGAAAAAACACTTGCAGGAAAACACTGTTGAGAAGTTTAATTAATGTGTTTTTACATAAAATACAACATGAAGATAGTTCATCCAGCAAATCTGATTCAGTGCAACACAATTTGGAGATTATGAAGGAATGGCTTCTCTGCATATTTGGCATATAATAAACAATAATGATTCATTGTGGTAATTTATGATTACTGTCAATATTAGCATGAATAAATTATTGCTCTAGAATATGGCTTGAAAGTTAATGTTATTAAGACACTATTCTGTCACTATTTTACACTATTTTAAAAGCTAATTGACTTATTCAAACTGTTCCTGCTAAGAATAGCTACAAATACCAGAACAGATCTAAAGCTGGTTTCAGTGAGAATAGGTCTTTTGAGGTCATCTGAAGATGGACTAGCAAATAGAATTATATAAAGTATTTCTCAAAATACCTGCAACAGAATGGGATTCTGAATATTTGAATTATTTTACTGTTATTATTATGGTTAGAATGAGGCTATAGACTATCTCACTATTTCCATGCTATTTAAGTATTCTCAGTGATGCTTTAATGTCAGCATATCTACAACTGGACACCACAAATCAGGAATTCTGAACACTTAGGAATTTAAATAACATTTGCATAATCTGTTCAAAATTAGGTAATTAGAAAGGCCCAGAGATTCAAAGTCTCAGCATAGTAATTCTTATGATACTTTATTTATTTATACTCATTTTAATTAAGTCAGCATAGGAAAAGTTTCAGTTAAAATGGGTTATACAGTCTCTTTTTACTACTAGACAAATGTATGTCTGCACACATGATGGACATCACACTGCAAACCCCTCAGGAAAAGAGAGAAGATGTTAATGGAAGAGTTCAGCTTTCCAAAATCACATCTTTCTCATGTCTAAAGGTCTGCAGGAAGACCTTTCTAGAAATGTCTCAAAGAGACCTATGGGTCAATTATTCACATAGACCAGACAAATGCTTTACGCTGTGCATTGCCCTCCACTGACAAAGAAGTATGACGCACATGGTCACTGAACTAAATGGTTCCTCTGAACTAAATGCCTTTTTCATTTCAAGAAAAGGAAAAAAATATTCAAAAGGAGGATATGTGAGAAGAGCTAAAAAAGGGTATCTAAGGTGGGATCTACGCAACACTGGGACACATAAAATTCTGATCCTGAAGACATACAGTTTCTGTGTCATCTAAACATTAAAGTTGTCACATTTTTTAGTTCTCCAGGATTATGTGTGACATTCTCCATCGTCCCTGGACTGCTCTTATCAAAGTTTGAAATATGTTTAGGCACAAGAACAGCAGCAGTGCAGATTTCCCCTCCATGTTCTGTTTCTGTGCTTCACAGGTGAGACAGAAGAAGGGTGAGGAAAAAAGAATTTATCATCTCTGACACTCAGCCTCTGGTACAAGAGTTCTCTCTTCTACTGGGGAGGTGTCTAAAAACAAATACAGTATTCTGGATGCAGTTTAACAAATGCCAAGTGGAATGAGTATGAATATAATGGAGAATTTTATAAATTAAACCACTGAGAATATGACATTTCAAGTTACAGCCACAAGGTAGCAGAATAACTTTAATTTGAGCCACATATATGATGTAATGGATGTCCTAACAGGTAAGAAAAGCATATATTAAAAAAAAGAAACCACCACACATAGCTCTCTCCTCCCACCCTTAAAAAACAGCCCCCAGACATTCCTTAATGACGTAAACGGTAACATTCAGCTGTGCCTGGAAGTTCAGTGATGGGAAAATCTGGGTAATGTGTAACACAATCTCATTAAAGACAAAGACTTAAAATTTATATTTCACAACCCATAAACTACAGTTCTTTTTCTCTCTTTAAACTCTTAAAAGGGAAACAAAGATTTTGGAGCTGAATATCATTATCAATCAATTCTGTTCTAGACTTCTAAGGAATACTAGCTGCCTTACTGTCTGTGCTTGTGCAAAATACTGCAGAGTGAAAAATACTTCTATTTAAGTTGACTTTTTTTTTTCCCTCTGTTTTAGTTTGTACTTTACCTCATGTTACTATTGCACTTCAAAAGTAGGCTTCCTCAAGGGTCTAAGCTCTGAGGCAATTCAGATCTTAGATGACAGGAATCATCTTATATAAGTATTTAGACACAGATTTTAGCCCCCATACAGAACACTTCACTTCCATGGACAGAGGAGAGTTCTGCAACTGATCTATTAAAATCGTAACATTTGATACAGGATTCTGAACTTTTAACTTGTAAACTCATTAAACTTTTTTTTTTTCCATATTTTACTAATTTCTTGGAATCTTCCCTGGTTCCCATGATCTGGAGTGAACAGGCAATTAGCTTCAGTCTGGTATCAATCTGCACAGGGTCACATGAACCCCTCACCTACAGGAAGTAAGAATTGCTGAGATTATGTTACTCATTATTTCTTATTATTTATTAACTTCTGGGCATAGACATATGGGCCCATCCAATCTGATCCTTGTGTGATGATATTTTATATGTATTATATATAGCATAAAAATCTTTGCATAGTATTTGGACATAATGGCAAGCAAAGACATGGGAAGCAGAAGGGCAACAGAATGTAATTACAAATCTCATGGGAGATTAGCTCAAAGAAAAGTAATAGGGAATTAATTTTTAATTTATTAATTACCTAATACGAATTAAACCTGCTGGCAGATTTTCATGCAAGAGATCATTTTAAAAGATATTTTATCCATCTTTGCTTTCAATATAACCAAACTCATGTTTGCTGTCTGATTACAAAAAAAAAAAAAAAGGGAAGAAAATGACATTTCTACCTTATAAAGAATTACCTACATTTGAATGTGAATGTCAGTGTTTTTGTGGCTATAAACCTTATACAGGAAAAGGGAGGCTTCTTCTCTTAATAAAAAAGGCAAAAATTTCTTTTAACTTTATATAGTTAAATTTTTGTTTCTTCATGGGATTTCCCATGGATGTATGAATAGCTTTTGATCCACTGCTAATACGGAAGAGCAGATTAAGCACTTTTGTCAGGGGCAGGGAGGGGGAGATTCAAGGCTGAGGATTCCTTAATGAAAACCCATGAGTCTTGATACACAGTAAATGTCATTGATGTGCCAGAAACCAGGAAAACACTGCTTTTTTGCACCTCTAATTACAGTAAGCTTAAATTAATACTTGAACTTAAAATTAAATGTGGGTAATTATTTAAACATTTTCATCCTTTCTGTGTGGCTGAGTCACTCCTGCACCGTGCTGCACAAAAACTTCAGAAAGAGTTGAAAAGTTTTGTCTAGTCATTTACTTTACTTATGTTATCAATTCTTTACAGAAAATGAGATATTTAAGTTTTATCAAGGTTGGCCAAAAAAAAATAGGAGAAAGTTAGAAACCCTTCTTTTATTGCCTGGTTGGCAGGGAAGAGAGATGAAGTGGTGAAGTGTTACACTAAGCAGTCTAGGAAATGGGGAAATAACGTCTGATTAAATGCAGATGCTGAACTAAAAGTTGCTGCTAATCACACCCACTAGATCCTGCTTTAAAGAAGGAAAGAGTAAAGACATGACCTCCTTCCACTCACCATTTACTTTACTGCCACATAATTCCTCATGCATAAATACTACAGTGAAATAACTTCAGTCTTCTACAAATGTTTCTACACATAAGCAGGGTATTACAAGGACAAAATAGAATGACTATTTGTAAGAAGAGAATAAATCACAAATAGAGGAATTAGGGTCATGAAGCAGCAGAACCCCAGTAGACATTAGAGATGAATAATTAAAAAAAGAATAAAAGGAATCCATTTAAACATGCAGAATGCAGAATAAGCATTAAAATAAAATATATTTTAAGAGAGATCAACGTAATACTAAAGTACAGAGTTAAATATAAATTTTTATGCTAATATGGCCTGATTGTAAAAGAATCTATCTTTATTTTGTGATGACTAAAAGGCTCGTCCAAGACCAACCAAAATCAAATCAAGGTTCCCATTGATTTCAAGGAGTTTGGACCAGGCTTCAGAAAAGAATAAAATTCTGCATTTTTTTCTTGTAAGTTTTAAATATTAAAACTCAATTTTGTAATGTTTCAGTGAAACAAACCAAAGCAAAAGACACACGAGCTCTTCCAGAATTTGTTCTTGCATATACCAAATGAACAAGTACACATTGCTCCTTTGAAATGCTCGTAAATCAAAGAGTTCTCACCCCATAACGCATGGCACTGTTTATCATATCAAGGCAGAAAAATTGCTGAAGGGGTTATGGGATGCTATCAGAAAGGCATCCCAAATGATATATCACGACCACATGTTTTGTGTTTGGAAAACCTTCAGTGTGTTATACATGGAGCTGGGGGGGTTACATATTTGGAATCCAATCCCACAATTTAATCTGTATGGGTGGACCATTCTGCCTGCACTGATTTTCACTGTAAGGCACTTGGGGTTTGTCCATATGTATTTCATTTTAGGCTGGAGAAATGTTTTCTTTTAAAAAAAGCATATGTCATGTCACCAAAATTCTCTAATGCTTCTATTTTAAATGCCCCAGTGAAGACACCTGGTATTCAGAGAACTCTGATAACCCACCCTGGGCAAATGAAGTCACTACAAAGCAGAGCTTTCAAATTCCCATATGAAAATCTTACTTCTAAGCATCTTCAGTTTAAGCTTTCCTGCTAATTAAATTATGGTTCACAGGGAGACAGACAGTGGTACAATGAGATCACTATTCTTTCATGGAATATTACATCAGAAGAAAATGAGGGACTACGCATATTTGTGTTATATATTTCTTTTTCAGGTAAGAAATATTTTATAGATTTATATGTTATATATAATGCATGGTAAATGAATTATTTACCGAATTCAGTAAATATTAAACTTTGATTCCTAAAACATAGGAACATTAGAAAGCCATCCTGGATGACAGCAAAAGTCTGTCAAGCCCAGAGCCTGGTCTCCAGCAGGGATCACAGGCAGATACCTAAGTATCAGTAAGAATAGGGCAAGGATATACATTGTCCCTCCCTAAAACCTTCTAGTCTTCAAGTATTTTCAGCTCTTCATGACCTAGAAATGGTTTCTATAAATTTAGCAATCTTCAATGAATTTCTATTCCATTACATTTCCATTTTCCTCTTGCATCTATGTAGATTTTTACTACCCACAGCATCCTTTGACAGAGTTGCACTCATCAGCTAGCTATTGCATGAAGAACTACCTCTTCTACTTGTTTTGAAACTGATTCCAATCAGTTTTCACTTGATCTTCTCTCCTTCCTTCCATCATCCTCCCTGTATCCTACAGCATTATCTACAGTCTACAGCATTATTGAAACTGAATTAATAATACATAACATAGCTGCAGCACAGTATCTTATTACACGTCAGCTGTTAAGGACTGATTGCTCTCATCTTTCAGAGGTAGAAAACAAGACAGCTAAAACTTTATGCCAGTGTAAATATATGAGCATTGTAACTACCCCTAAAATTGACTGTTTCTTAATCTATGAATATATACCAGTCTGTAAAGTCTATAGCGAAGAAATGACACATCCCCTGTCAGGAAACCTTCTGACTCTTCTTCACTTATTTCGACAGAAATGTAAATGAAAATACTATCTGCGAATTCATTCTGCAAAAGCATAGCAATTCTGTGAACGATTATCTTACTCCTCCATCTCAATCACTCCTAGGAACAGCACTGTATGAAACAGAAGCTTGAGAGACGTTAATTAATGTCGTGAAGTGGGAAAATCTCAAAACCCAAAATTACAGAGCTTGATAGCCACTGCAGAGGTTGGATCTTGCAAAGAGTAGGACACTGAGCCAAAGTGTACCGGCCAAGAATCTATGACCATTTGGTTTGCTTCCCCATAACTTTGTGTTGCTATTTGCATCAAGATTTTTACAGTATTGTTGCACAACAAATAAATGTACTGAGGCCATTTCAACTACAAAATGTGTTTAACATATAATTTTCCTAATGTCTGGAAATATTCTCCATTGTTTTGAAGGCCAACAAATCCAGGAGATGTTTTCTATTCCAGAAAACAATATTAACAGTGTAAGTGGGGAAAGGATAGCATTATACACAAGAACTGAGGGGGAAGGCACAAAAAGGAAATAGTTTGTAATGCTACAAGAGTGAAATGCTCCTCCCTGTTTGACCATACTAAAATTCCCCACCTATACCGATAGAAATCAACTTCCATTAACATCTGCCAAAGTGCTACTTTGAACAACAGTAAGATAGGATTTGAGGGTAATTTTATTTTGGGTTGATCCTATTTTACTTCGTTTGTACAGCTTTGTCTGTTTTACTATATTTTGCTCAGTGTTGGCTATTTAAACCAGGTTGCCTTGTTCTAGCACACCTAGCTTAGAAATCTCTTGGTTTGATATCATGTTTAGCAATTGAAACTCATTGATCCGGCAGTGCTAGAAAACTTAATTTAAAAAGCAGCAGAGATGAATTAGTCTGCTAGAGAGATTAGGGGCTACCTTCTTACACATAGCCTGCTCCAACTCCCATTTGGAGCCAATGGGAACCTTTCAAATCACTTCAGCTGGAGATACATAAATTTTTCTCTCAAGCACATCATCAGCTTGGGAATCTGTGCCTAGATTTGGAATTCATGATGAGAAGAATGTCTCTGAAGCTGAAATCTGACCAAATTCTCCCCACAGATAGAAGCAGACAATTCTCAACAGCCTTTAAAAGACCTGATTTCTGAGACAGAATTACTGTCATTCAAAAGCTTTTGTATTTTTATTAATTGCTTCTACTATTTCTTCATTAGCATGAAGTTACTTTCACAATGAGATTTTTGTCTTGGCCTATCCCAAACCCACTAAAGCTAATGAAACAAACACCCAAGTTCTCCCCAAAATTCCCATTTCAATTTTAGTATCTTTTGCATTACAAAATATTACTGTATTCTGAATTATTCAGGCTTATATTCAGTACTGTCTGTTGTCTTGTGGAAGCACTTGTTTGTTTACTGCATTCTTTTATTGCTGTGTAATTTTGAAACCTGTTCTTGTGAAAATAATTTCTGTGAAACCACTGCAACAGTGATACATATTTTCACAATGCACCTATTGCTTTTATAAATGGAAGTAAACCCTCAATTTGTTAGCAGAAATGATGTCTCTCCAGAAACCCTCAACTCCAATATGAATCCTAAGTGTTCTCTGTGACACCAGTGATCCTTAAAACAACCAAAGCATTTTTCAGTAAATCACCTTATACTCTTCCGTGATCTTAAGAATAGAAATCAAGACAGACAGAGAAAACCAAATCTATTACAGCTTCAGTGTTTGACTCCAAAAAATAGACCTGACTGAATTTTAGAAAGAGAAGACAGTGTTTTGCATCTCCTGTTTGGCTGAATGCTATAGCATAAGGAAACAACCGTCTAGTACTGAGAAAGTGAGGAGTCTCTCCTGTGTGTTAAATCACCAGAAAACAATTTGATTGGATAAGACCGTAATACTAAACAGAGCTAAAATCCAGAGTATTTGAACCTTCCTGATTTCATACGAAAAAGATGTCCATTGTAGTGGACTGAAGAACTGAAGTTCTGCCAAAAATACTGTAAGTGGACTACAAAGCCCCGTGGAAACCACAGAAAGTTAGGCTGGGATTCTCCAAAGTGTGTGAAATCATGACACCAGTTCTCTTTAATGGGAGATTTCCTTTCTTCCTAAGTTTAAAAAAAAAAAAAAAAAAAAAAAAAAAAGCTGTAAATAATGTATTAGCTACCATTAGAATTCTTTGTAATAAAGATCAATATCCCAACTTTCCAGCTGGAGAAACTGAGGCATAAATTGAGTATTTGCGAATATCCACCAACAACTTGCTGTTATAACTGTGAGACTCATGAACACCCACTGTGCTGTTTATCTTGGTCAGTGCTGCCTTCCAGATGTATGGTCTGCTGATTTAATTTCAGAGGTCAGTTGTCATCTTAATCTTCCCTGTATATCTTCTAAAATATTAAGTAAAGCCGATGCTTCATTCCCTTTCTCCTTCAGAATGGCTTTGCCTATTAGGTATCTGCTAAAACCTTCCCTATCTCTCCTGCCGCTTCCTTGGGAGATCTGGAATGGATCTTTCTGTTCTGACATTTTCACAGGCTTCAGACATTCTAATTTCCTGACCATCCCTGTTGGCAAGTTCTTATTTTTCTTCAGTATTTCTTCTTCTCCCCTTGGGAAATGAGTGTTTTTACTGTCTGTGCCTATATTCTTTTGGGAGTCCTTACTTAAATAAGTCCTTTTATAAGTCTATCTATGTATACTTCTTTCTGTTAGTAAATCACATCCTAAGCTCTGCTATCTCTTTTAACTTATCTTTATTCCTTATGTAATGAGGAGAGTTTTGTTTTAGTTGGGCACTTATTTCTTAAATATCTTTCATTTCTGACTGCATTATAATTGTTTATGCTCAATCTTATCATCTTCTGTATTTGTTGCTTCATATTTATATCCAGCATGCTTCTTTTTCACTTCATTACTTTTCTTTTTTACTGATTGTAGCTGTTCCAATTTCCCTTGCAGTAAACTAATCATAAGCTACCATGTGTCACCTCAGTGATACTTACTAATTGTAATGAGTTTGTCTTTATCATCTCTCCTTTATTATTTCACCCAGGATCTTCTGTCTTCTTCAATAAGTCATCACACCCAGCTGCTACAGTTTTATTAGCCTGAAATATAACTCAATTAGATTATTAACCTCTGCTTTAAGACCACCCTCCAGCTGCCTCTCTAAATAATCATGTTATTCAAAAAAGAAGGGGCCATCTCAGCCTCAGGACAATTTGGCCCTTGGCTAATGTTAATTGGGTCAACAAGGTTGTGTCTCAGCTATAACTGAGAGCAGAATTTGTCCCTGTGCAAACGTACAAACTACTCTGGGTTTATATCTCTATTTTCTTTGTATTTGTAAACACATTTTCGTGCCTATGATTGCCCATGCTAAAGATTCAGTTGACCTTTTCAGCTGCAAAATTCAGGGTAAGGGAGCAAAACTCTTTGAAACATGTCCTCCCCAGATGTTCCATCAAGAAAGCAAGAATAGGCACTACATGGTAGACCACAGGGACACTTTACAAACTCAATATACTTCTTGTCATATTGTCAGCATTGTGCCACATACAGTGCATCTTCCATGCAATAAGCCTGTTGGATTCATTCCTACTTTTTGGCAGCCCTTTGTCACAAACTCACTTTTACCAAGGTGTCCTCAAAAAAAACCAGCTAGGAGTATTCTACAAGAATCTTCACAAAGCTACTGGGGGAAATAATAGGCATTCCTCTGGGACTGTTCATTCCCCAATTCTTCCTAAGGGTATCCAGGAAAAAACAGCTGGCCTTTGAATTAGCTCTTACTGGTCAGAAAAGAGAACCACTAATTAAATTCTCTGAAAAATGTCTATTCGATGATTGGCTGAGGCACAAAATAAAATTTAAAAAATAATAATAAAAAAATAAAAACAAATTTAGGAAAGAAATGGAGACTAAAGGAGAAGCATCATTATATTAATGAATACATGAATGCTGTATCCATATAGAGAAAGTATTACACAGTACTTGCTTTAGTTCTAATATTCCTGAACTAAATGTCCTTGGTAGCCAGTCAGAGATATTTGGGTTACATGGCTTATAGGCCTCATGCAGAATATCAACCCTGTTGTTACCATCCGCTTATATACTAAGTTAAGATCCCCCACAGAAATGCTCGATCAAATCTTGAATAGATGTTTCAGAAGAAAGGTGTTTGAATAACTGCATCTTAACATATGTGTGCCACCAAATCGGATAGTTTTGTAACTTGAAAAATAGTCCTCTGTGTAACACAGTTCATACTTGTTTAGTGTGCTTCAGCTCTCACCCATAGTTTACCACCACCTTTACAACTTTTGAATTTAGCTGCTGAACATGGTTTTCCAGACTACAATGTTGTAAAAGACAATCAGTTTGCTTCTTTTCTTTTTAATACCAAGTGTTTTTTCCACTTTTTTCTTTGCAAACTCCTTTGATTGTTTTGTTTAAAAAAAAATCTTAATTATTTTTACTTTAGTTATGGTGCTTTTTAATTGATTGCTAAAGTACTGCATGTTCAATTTATTGAATTTCATTTCCCATTATTACTTTAGTTATAGTGCTTTTTAATTGATTGCTAAAGCACTGCATGTTTAATTTATTGAATTTCATTTCCCATGTTTTCTTTTGAAAGACAGGCATCTTAAACATTTTCAAATATTGATGCTTTTAACTGCCCAATACCTGTCTCTACTTTCTGATTGTTCTTCCCTCAAAACTCCTCTTTCTTTTTTTCTTTCTTCCTAGATCTGTTTCACTACTTAATATAATTTTCTTTCTGTCAACCATTTGCTTACTTTAGACAATTCTTCCTTCCTGTGTTCACTCATTGTATATATTACCCCCTTGTGTCTTCACTTCCTTTCCCATTCATTAAAGACTACCTGCACGGATTCCAGGTATCATTTAATTCACTACAAAAACCACGATTTCCATTTAGCTATTTCCCTCAAAATAATTCAAGCAACTCCTAAACTTCATGTCTGTGACATCAAGTTGGTCATAAATCCTTTCAGAGCAGCTCTTTTAATTTACTTGTGTTGGTAACGCCATTCACTTCATAAAAAAACATGCAAAAAATGTTAAGAAAAATATTTACTGTCTTCTCCATTAAACATACAGTCATCCAACAAAAGTATTTCTACCACATGCATTATTTTGTTGTTGCTTGGTGCTGTTGCTGTTTACCAGGGCTCAGAAGAGCCCTGCTGGAGTCCCAGCTCTACATTGTTTACAAACACAGAAAAAAATTATGATCCTGGCTGAAAACGTCTTGCAGTCTACAGGAATCAATGGATGGAAAGAACCAGACGAAGTAGTACAGGCAACAAAGATACCGTCTTACCATCCTAAGCAATGGTCTGCATGTCAGTAACATAACAGTTGCAGAAGCTTTTTCAGACATCACAAGGAAAAACAAGTAAGATGGGTTTGGCTGGAGATAGAGGCATTCTTGTCGTGGGAATCCTTCCAAACACAAATGGTAGGATTGGAAAAGATCTAACAGTGCTTGTTTGACAAGTCAACAATGGGGTAATGGCAGTTGACATCCTGGGGCAACCAAAGGTAGGGAGAAGCACCCCACCTGCAAAACAGATAAAATAATGGATAAACTGCTGTAAGGTGTTGCAGGTGTACCAGTTTGCCATTCTAACAGCAGAAACTCAAATGCCTGATGACCAACTTACATAGTTCTGGTTTTCTTCTGGAGGATGCAAGTGTTAGTTAAATAAGCAAGGTAATAATAAGATATGCTATTGACAGTTCACATGTTCCAGATCCACACGTTCAAAATTAACAGTCTCAAGGCTTATACCACAACTTGAGGAGCTCAGTTGTATATAAATTTAATGTATACATCAGAGAGGCAGAAATGACACTGGCAAGTAACAGTGGGTTTATCACAGCCCAGTGCTCCACGTTATGAAAGAAGTCTTCACATTGCAGCCAGCCTTTTCTTTCAGAATACATTCCCTTTCACTTGTTTCACACAGTGTTGGCATGTTTGTCATGTCCACCCTTTTCAAGTAAGCATTTTTATGTTTCCTCTTCCTTTCTGACTTGCCTGTCACACTGCAGCATTTTTTATTTCATTCTAAATAAAGACATCCAATTTTGCCCTGCTTGAGACACACCAAACCATGACTGGTTAGGAGTACCATGAGTAGTCTTCATGCTCAGTAAACTGTGAAGTATTCTCAGTGCAGAGGCATCATATGTACCTGAAACTCTAACAGGTCTTAGGAATCCATAGACCTCTCCTAGTCTGTAATCCAGAAAAGAAATTATCTTTTTGTGAATCACAGTTCCACAAGTTTAGTTCATTTGCTGAATCTTCTGCCTGCAATCCTATGGTCGTTCTTTTAATAGCAATTTTTTTCTTCCTCTCCTGATGCCCCCAGTATTAGCACCTAGACAGCAGCTTGCTGTCTGTGCAGGTCATTGTCCAAGGAATTGTATCATATGGTTTCTCAGACAAATGTCCTTTAGAGTGTTTGAACCAGAAACACTGTTCTGATATTCTAACGATCAGAAACAATTTCCCTAATGATATGTTTTGTTTTTATTTTGGGAGGGCCTTGATGTCATTTAACCTTTAAAGCTTACAAGGGACTTCTTTCATAATAGGATTATGTGTGTAATTACTCCTGAGGCTTCTCCCCGGGGATTATCTTTTGTGCAAGTTTGTTAGATACCTCCATGACTGAATGGTTTGCTCTGCGGTTGATTGCCTGGGATCATTCTGACATCAGACTGTAGCTGATTTCCACAGGAATTTGCTGTGTCCCTTTACAGGAAACTAAACCTTGCTTCCTCCACTCCCCATTTGGAATGACTGAGAAGAACCCTCTAATAGAATTTGCAGAGATTTCCTTACCCATTATGCTGCACTGCAGGTTTTCCTGTAGGAGGGGCACTCAGACTCACTTCTCTCTGTTTTTAGTCAAACCATCTGTAACAATAGCAGAAAGTTGATGAAATAGCTGAGAGTGGGGAATGACTGCTGTTTGTTTAGTTTTCTAGCCTGTTATAGTATTTCCTGCACAGCATTAATCTTATGTTTCCAAGATGCGTAATACATGGAGCAGCACGATCATGTAAGCACAAACAGTTTTCCCACAAGATGTTCAGCTGGTATCTTCAAAAGGTCCAATCTGCATGCTTTCAACTTTTGCTGTGTTTGGTTGGAGCTGAAAGAATTCAGCACCCTCTGTTTCTGGCCTCTAAAATCTCAACTGCAATAGAGAAAGTCTTGAACAAAAATAATTTTGAACCTCACACCAGCTGCTGTCAGGACTTGGAAATGTATATGAGGTGGCCACATGGCAGCTGCAAACTAGAACTTATTTGTCTGACCAGTAACAGTAAAAGACCAATACCCCACACCCCCAAGCTCAAGAGGCTTCACTTCATTCATTCTGCTCCCAGCACTTTTACCTAGAGCCCAGCCACATCATACGCAAGTGTAAATGGAGCTTCCAAGCCTCTCTTAAATTCCTGTGGATTGGGACTTAAAATATAATCTACCACTAAGCCAATACTGGGAATGTGTTTTCCACTACTCTCCACACTTTGAAATCCATCCACAAGTTTAGGTGCTTCACATGGTCTCACAGTTTTGTTTTCTTGTAAAATTGCTACCTAAATAGTAAGGTCTTTGGTATCATGCATAGAACAACAAGAAAGAACATTTCTTTCATTTGCCCTCCTTTTACCTTGACATCTTTTTATGGCCCAGGCAGTGGACCGTTTTGGAATAAGAAGTACTTTTCTTTTGAAGCTGACTTCATTTTTATCATGCTTTTTTCCCTCATTTTTTATGACACAGCCTTATTAAACTTGATCCCAGCACTTACTACAGTGGCTGATGCACTATCAAGGAGAAAAAAGTTCTTAGGCAGCCATACTATCATGACAAAAATCAATCGTAGTTTTTAAGTCACATTCATTGTCACAGTTCTGAAGTTCAAAGAAAATGGCTGGACCAGATGCAGCTAAAATCTTCATCATAAAGTCTATAGCACAGGCTATGAAGAAGAGCCTTTCTTGTGCTTTCATATTTTGAAGTAATCGTTTTATAGTGCCTGCAGAATTATCTGAAGAACTGTCTTAGGGCATCATCTTTTGATGCATTACTACAATAAAACGTATGTTTAGTTTATGAAGTAATACCATTTATTAGGTTTAGCAGTGTCACACAATCTAAACACAGTGAACTCACAATTCTTAATTTGCCAGGTGCAGTTTGGAAGGAATCTTCTCATGAAAATGAAAGCTGCTTTCATTGGAGTCCTGATTACTAAGATGTGCCTGAAGTTTCCTTTGGTAACGTGGAGTATGTGCAGCACACTGACATCTCTACTGAGAAAATAGCTGAGCCAGTTGGAGGCATGTCCTCACTCGCAAAGGTCAGCCAATGTGAAGTGTAACAGCTATTATTTTGGGCTTTCAAAGACTGGGAAGTCTGTACACATTATTTTCCCTTCTCTCCCTAGAGAAAGGATAAATACCAAATGGGCCCGGATGAAATCTGTAAATTTAACAACTGGAGATAGGGAATAAACGATCTCAGATCAGTGGTCACCACAGATTTTTGCTTCAAGACACCTCTTCATGTGGGCTTGTTTTCATTCCTCTTTTTCCCTTCAGGAATATTCAGCTATGGGATCGTATGTGGCCTCTTGCCCTGCATTTAAAATCATCTTTCTTCCTTAATTTTTTAGTCAGAGAAGTAGCTTTAAATTCCTTTTATGTCTCCATTGCAGCCTTGCTTGTAGAGGCTTTCTAGCTATTACACTGAATTAACACAGCTCCTACCCCAGTCAAGCCCAGAGTCTGGCCACAGTCTGGGTCTGTGGTAGCTGTGACTGCTCTCACGATCTACTTTCTGTGCACATCAGAACACACGATGTGTCTTCTTACATTCACACTGTACTTAATCCTAAAATTTGTTGAGCCTTCAATTGCTCCTGTCCTTTGACAAATCTTGAGGGGCATAGTGGAGGCTGGGCACTTTCATTATCCT
Organism: Aptenodytes forsteri; assembly: GCF_000699145.1. Taxonomy (NCBI): domain Eukaryota; kingdom Metazoa; phylum Chordata; class Aves; order Sphenisciformes; family Spheniscidae; genus Aptenodytes; species Aptenodytes forsteri. The sequence continues at coordinate 7,272,085 of NW_008794581.1, read as the reverse complement.
CTTGCTATTCAAGAAAAATGCTACAGTAGACGGTCCTGAGTTATCATTTTGGCATGCCTTGATGCAGATAGTCTCATAATATTTGCAGCAGTAGTTTACTATGGAGGCATTATTTTTAGCTGTACATTTCCTAGTAAACTCAGGTAAATGTGTGTAATGTTGAACCAGGTTTGCAGGCAGGGTGGAGAGTTTTTGTGCTTTTTCAATTGGGTGAACAATCCAGATGTAGACAGTTCATTTTTGTGTCATTATTTAGACAAAACTTCCAACAAAATGCATAAGGAATTAAGATTTTGCTGTGTAAACTACACCTCCAAGATCCAACAAAGTGCCATGCAGAAAGATTCTAGCTATTATATCCAAGGAAGCACGGTATATTCAGTCTGAGAGAATGATTAATGAGTTTAGGCTACTGTCAATAATCCTGTTGAGCTGTGTCCACAATGCTCCAAATTGGCGACTGACTTGCACTATAGCTTTGTTTTGTTCAATACCTTTGCGGGTATTGAAATAAAGGATCTTCTTAAGGTCTGACCTTTGAACTTGTCCCTTTGCCACTACTGAGATGGAGCTGAAGAAAATACGTTTCAAGGAAGGTATTTCCAGAAGAGAAAGAAAATTCATGTTTCAGTCTACAGTGGAAAAGATGCTCCTGATTTAGTGGCTTAAAGCTATGTTTTTCATTCAATTCCTCAACATTCTGCCTGTATAGCACTGCCAGACTTTTAACTGGAAAGTTTTGGTATGACATGAAGGCTATTGTTGACTCAGTAGAATTATCAATATACTTAACATTAAGCCTATGTATCAATGCTGTTTTGGGCAGGGACCTTAATATCTTAGCTCTTAAAGATAAGGTTTCAACCAGAAGCCCACCATGATAGAGGTAAGCAAGGGCTTAACTGCTATTTGCCTATGATATGGGGTTTCTACCCTATGTCACCACCAAGCTGGTATTTCATCCTATTTCTTTAGCTTTTGCCACATAGGCCACTCAGTGACTTTTATTTTCTATGACCTGGAAGCCATTGCGTAAAAGACATTTTGTCTGGGAACGTCATCACATGAGGGGAACAAAGGTTATTGCTGTTAGCACAGATAGCTTCCAAAGGAGCAGGAAAGAAAGACAGCTGTGGTTTCCAAATCCCTCATAATCATCCCTAAAACTGTTTGACATGTTGAGGGAAATGGCACGTACCTTTCAAAGGCACAGAGACTTTCATACTGCAGGAGTGGAAAATTTCTCTCTACATAGTGCACAGGTAGTCATTATGAAGCTAAATACTCATAATAGTTTCATAAAACAATTACACTGTGTTTCTGTTACCAAGTGATTTCAAGGATTGCAAAGAAGAAGAATGAAAAAACCTTACTTAAATGCAAGCTCAATCACTTTTTATACAAAAAGCACCCTCAGGAAGAACACAATTTATATTCATATGTATTTTTTACCTGTCATTCCTTTAGCTTGATGGATGTCAGAATACTACATTTTTAGTAGACTTACAATTGCTGGAGAACTTAAATACACCCTGTGATTATATGCTGCAGGGCCGACAGCTGAAATGCCAAATGGCCATTGCAATGCTCCTGGCAACACTATTCTCCCTTTGTGGCAGAAATTCAGGTGCTTGTCTTCAGCTGCAATTACTGTTCGATGTTTGGAATAGGCTTTGTTTTCTTTCTTTCCCTCCCTCTCCCCTTCTTTCTCTCTCTTTTTAGGCCTATTGATACAGAAAGAACACTGCATAAATTATCATTTCAGCCAGGTCAGAAAGCAGGTTTCCTACTACATTATTTGATGTTATGGAATTGCTGATCCCTTTTCTGTTAAGAAAGGGTATGGCAAACTTTCCAAACTCATAACCTTAAAAAGATATCTAGGAAGTACTGGCAATGTATACATAAGAAAGAGTGAAATTAATATTTAATTGACTAGCAGGGCACCATTATAATTACCAATAATGGAGTAACTAAAAATAAAATGTTGCCGAATCTTATACCCCAGATTAAATATATATTATAGGTATAGATTATAGACGTAGTAAAAGTGACAACTGTTTTCTACTTACAACTTCTGAAAATTATTACATAGAAAATGTACAGCAAAAAAAAAAACTTTTTTGTTGTTGTTCATAAGTAAAATAGAACCAGTAGATGGCAAAATAAGCATCTGTATTATCTGTATCTTTGTGGAGATGTCACATGGCCCTTTGTATTTAAAGAAATAAACAATCTTCATTTGATTTTCAACTTAATTCCTTGGAGACATATGAATTACCTTCTAGTCTAGCAAGAGCTGACATGCCAGTTCAGGGTGACCAGAAATGTCTACTGCAGTTCTGCTGGACAAGCTATTTTGTACTGCAGTGATATATATAACAAGGTATACCATGTACACAGATGTAAGAGCGGTTCAAACAGTTACCATTTGGATAGACACTAACTAACTCTAGAAGTTCCACTCAAAATCTTGTGCATGTTCTTGGAAGTTTTGTATCCCATATCAACTTACTAAAACCTTAACAAAATCAATTACGTATCTAATTCTGTATGAGTCACCTAAAGCACTTTAGCTAGACGGCACTTAACGATAATCAGGGAAAAACGTGTCTAATCAGAAACTCAGCACAGTGTTTGACTGTTCGCTGGTCTGACAGCATAGTCTAGAATATTTTACGCCTCCTGAGAGCACCTGTACTTGGTAACTAATGATTTCCTAAGTCTAGGGAAAACACAATAAACAATACCATCTTGATTTCTTCACCACTTCAATTCCCACTTCATTTTTAATGGCTCCCATTTTGGAAAAGCTGAAGTAAGAAACCAGTGCTTTATAGAGTGAGTGTTTGGAATACAGCTGTCGGATGTAAAGCAGAGACTACTAATGTTAACAATGAGTTTTAAGATGTGATCAGACCTAAATAGTCAAGAAGATGTGGACAGACTTAATCACCAATCTTCTGTAGGTTTTATATATCCTACTCTGAACCAGTTGGTTTTGGTTACAGACTGGACAGTGACATGGATTCAGTGGAGCACTGGTCTGACTTAGCACGATGGTTCCCACGTCCATTTTCCTGGTTTATTGAAAGGCTAAGAATAAAAATCGTAATAGTTCCTGGGGATCTGTATAAAAGCAAACACAGTGATGTACGACATGACAAATCAGGGCCCCTTCTAACATTTCAAAAATAATTGCATTAGTGTAATTTTTCTTTCAGAATAGGATTCCTCTGTAGAATACAAGAGATCAGCCAGAATCTAAGAAATATTAGGATATTTTTAGAGAAATTAATAAATACTTCAAAAAAGAAACCATACAGTAATAGCTATGATGTAGCATTGGCATTGGATCAGCAAAGGCATTTTTTGTTAGATTCGAAAACGTACATCCAAAAAAATCCCTGTTGAAATTGATGTCAGTGTGAATAAGGACTACTGCAGGGTCATTAGTAATACTTCCACTATATTAAGCCTTTTAGATATACACTGTGCATCAATATGAAACCTAGATATATTCAATAGTTGCCCAGAGTATTTCTATTCAGGATGTTCTTTATTCTATTCCCTGTTCAAAGTTGCAAGTAACTAGACAATCATGTAAAGTTGAAAGACCAATAAGTAATTGTGTCATATCTGTCATCTCCTGGGTTGACATTTTCATGGAATGATTATCATGATTCCTTAATATATCATTTCTGTGAACAACATACAAATCAAAAGCAAATAAAATCATACCAACCATTACACAACAGTACCTGAAAATCCTATACCAAGTTGGTTCCTACACTTTCCCATCTGAAAAGCCTGCTGCTGCCCATGGCTTGCATCAGCAGCTCAGTGTATAACAATAGGTATGGGAGGCAGGAGAGGGAAATATCTAAGTCATATTTTCTACAAAAAACAAGACTGTCCCCTCACAGCCACTGAGGTTCTCCTTATTACTAACGAGGATACATTGATACAAAGGCATTTAAAGGCAAAAGGAGAATCCATCATACTATTCTTCTAGGTAGTTTTGTGTCTGTATTTTCTTTGCATTCCCAGGAAATGAAACTCGAATTCATATCTAAATACTTTCCTGCATACAAGGCACATGATGTGGTTGCAAGTGGAGCAGTGAGGTTGTTTAAAAACAAGGGCAGAATACCGAGTTAGCAAGGCTGACAATAGATACATTCTAATACACACACAACCGAGGTTTTAGGGTAGACCTCAGTTCCCCCACTGCCATTCCAGGGTAATGCAATGCCACTGAAGTGCCATTCCACTATTTGGTTTGGTTTTTAAATCTACAGCTCAGAAAGTTTCTTGCAATGGGTAAAGAAGAGGAAGCACAAACTATTGTAACTGCAGTCAGTCTGATGTAAAGTACAGAAGAAAACCAGTTAAGAATAAGCAGACTTCTGAACACTCTTTTCTGCTATAGATTGTAGAGGAACTGACATGAAAAGAACTAACTGAGCCTGGCTATTTACAATATAGCTCTCCACCTTTATATTACACTTTAACTCATTTCTCAAGGAGACATATTCTGACACGGCTGCAGTGAAGAAAATGTCAAAAAATCCGATGAATTTCCAGTTACTTTAATAAGATTTAGGACAGGTACCAAGAACATGGGAGTGAGGACAGACCATTGCCTAAAACAAATGCACATCATCCCAGACAAACTCTAGACATGTTGCCTTGACTTAGCATTGTGATGCCTGTTAGCACAGTGCAATTAATTGGCCTTTTCACATACTGAAAAATTTGGTATTTAGATTGTATACTATTTCCTGCCAATGCAGACTCCTGAGAATCTCACTGTTACTGTAAGATGAGTCAAAATTCTAGGAAATAGTGTTATTCAATAATATTAAAGATAGACAAAATGACTCAGTTTCTCTGGATTACGTTCATAGTTGAGTCCGTCTCTGAAGCAGGACAAATTTACATGGACTAAGAACATAAAACCAATATATTTTCTTGAATTATAGGCAAAACATTAATTCATGTAACTTGAACAGCCTGTTGATTCTTCTCCTCCTCCTTGAATGGCAATGCCCAATAGGATGTTGTTCATTTGTTAGCTCACACTTCTCTTCCATTCGTCTTATTGCTGAACTTCACTCATAACTCATTACAAGTGACTCGCGTAATCCTAAACTTCCATAGTATACATTGCCTCCCTTATAGCGTTACTTCTCTCTGTCCTTCCTTTCCTTGCTATTTTTAAAATGTAAACACATACTCTTTGGATCCATCATGGTGAAAAATTCACCCTTTGCATTCATCTGTTGATCTCTTCAAAGCCCAGATAATACTGAACAGCTGTGTCCATGTACACTTGAATAATGTTATACATAATGCATTTCAAAAGGTAATGGAGGATACTAAATATCTTTGCTTGCTTATTCTGGCTGGTGTGCAAAGCTGATCATGTGTGGCAAAGGTGATCATATTTATTTTGGAGTGGTTAGCAGACCACGAATAAATGTTAGCAGAAATTCTAACCTTTCCATGTTAAAATAAAAAATCTCAATGAATTTAAAATAATACCAGCAGCTCAGACATGAGACCTTGCATATTGAAGTTCATGTCAAAGTACTTTTGATGTGTGCATCACTATTGTAGCTTCATCATAGTTCAGAATGACAATGTAGGAATAGCATGGTATGAAGTTTGGGAATTTCTGTAGGCTAGGATTTGATGTCAGTGTTATCTTAGCAGTGTTCTTGCTTCTAAGCATTCTGTTATTGAGGAAATACATTTGATCAATTTCATCTCTCGACATCTGAACATGTGATCTACATTTTTTGGTTTAATGTTATAAGGGATGCACCACTTGACCATGTAAATGCTCATAACAAGACAAATGGGAAGTCAAATGGATAGCCTTAAGTCTCAATGACATGAAGTATCTTTTCAAGCTGTGGTAGCATGATTTTGCCTTACTGCTCAATTAGCAAAGTATTATGGGTGGGGCAACATATGAAGGACTAGTTTCACTCATCACAGAAAGGCAGCACACTCTCCATTTTTAGTAGCTTTTTAACAACACAGAGGAACACTGTAATACATTGTCTCTTTCAGTTTTTCCATCCATTCATCTTTTATAAAGGGAAAGGTTTTCTTTATCCACTGTTAGTATATAATCTCATCTATGATTAATATCCAAGTAAGATCTATTTTTTCTGTAGTTCATTTGCTCTACTTTTTAGGTTAGGGAGAGATTTAGCAGAAATAAGGAGATGCTGCTGGAGTGTTTTCACAGATTTCTTAAAATATTTTACTCAGTACTCTAGCTCTGTTTATTTTTTACAGTGTTTCATACAGCTTTGTAGTTTTAAAACACCTATTCTGCCTGTGCTTCATTATCTCACTTTCTATTCTTTTACCCTGTTCCCATGCTAGTTTAAATGAAGCCTTTATTATTCCTCTCCTTATCTATCAATCTGTTTTAATAGTTTAATATTTAAATGACTTTATCCACTATAAATCAAAAATGGCTGATTTTATTACTGGTATATATCTTGAAGACAGAGATTTTGTATCTCCAAAAAATATTTCTCTATTAAGGGCAATATTTAGTGGACATGTGCTTAAAAGACTTTACTGTCCAGTTGACTGATAGCTTCTGATCACCCTTATATTTCTTCCTCTTTTCCCATTCTCTCCAGGGTGCAAATGGTTGTCTTCTATGGAAGGTCCATTAGTGTTCCCATATCTGTATTAGTACCACAGTAAGCCAACTGAATGTAAGATCTTATCTCCCAATCTTACGTTCAGCTTGCCACAGCATGTAGCAGGGCAGACAACATATACAACAAGCCTCAAGGGCTTTCTGATAACCAGTATTCTTCCACATCAGGAAGATTTCTCAACTTCTACATTAAAGAATCTCTGCAGATGCTTTATGCAGTCATGTCAGGAACTGGAGATCTGACCCAAAAGGGACTGCTTCTTAAGCAAGGTATTTTGAAGAATAGCTGGGTATTGACTTCTATTCCTTAGAGTGATTCTGGCTATGAACTGTTAAGCAAGGAGTCTTTACTGATGCAGAGAAATATATATGTTCCATTGAACACTAAAACAAATTCTATTTTTTAGATCTGGGGTATGGCAATAGCTGTTGTAACTCCTGACAGAATTCCCTTGTCTTATGCTTTCCAGTTAATGGAAGCAAGGAAGCACTTGCTAAAAATGTAGCATTTCCTGCAGTCTGTGAACTGTTATTGAACCCAAGTTTTACATTGCAGTATTTTGCTGGTTAAACCTTGGTAATGGTGTACCTGAACAGAGTGAGTCTTCTGCTCAGCAGTGCAGTATTTTTGTACAAGTAGCTGGGAGGGGTCCAGGAAGTTCTGGAGGTGGGAGGGAGCCTGGGAAATGTCAGTGAGTTTTAGCAAGTTGGAATAGTTCAGTGGACATCAGGGTAAAGAAAATGGCTGGGAAAGCTTGGGGGAGTCTGTGGGTGCTCAAGATACTGATAAGGGACAGTAGGATTTCAGAATGTCTCCCTAGAAGGATGGGGAAAAGCCGAAATGAGTGAACTGGAGTTTCAGAGAACAAAGTGGGCTTTGTTAGGCGTTTCAGAGAATACTGCAGGCATCATTCAGTGTTCAGCGTTACTCACCTGTGCCTCACTCTGTCCCTCAGAAGGACAAAAGGTGTGAATTAGGAAATGCATTACTATGAGCAATAATGCACTAAAACTAATGTTGGTGTTTAAGATGTTTCCTGATTGTTTTCCTAACAAATTTGTTGTTCATACTGGAATTTAACTTTATCTAGCAACTGAGTATAGAAACTCCTAGATTTTATAACTGAGGCTAAAAGAAAAAGAAGCTGAATGTGAAAATAAGGACAACTAAGTAATGAAAAATGTATTTGTTTACGAAAGCCAACTCTCCTGCTAGCAACCAAAACAAGAGTTAGTACAACTCAGCAGGTACTCACAGTTACATTATATTCCTCTCCTAAGTTACAGGCTTGATCCAAAAGCTGGGTTGGGGCTGGGGGTGAGGGGGAGGAGAAGGAAGGGACAGATTCCCTAGACGTCAGCAATCTTGGTATCAGGCCTACTATATTGTTTTACTATTCTGGGAATCCTACTGACAACAGAGTGAAGAAGAAATACCAAAAGAAAAAGAAGTTTGGCTACTGTGTTGGTTTACCTGGAGACATACTCAGATTTTCATAGCAAAACTGGAGAGAGACAGACCCACAGAGGCAGTTAATCAATATAGCCCCAATTAATGTCACTGATTATTAAAGTTTTCTAAGAATCTGGCCTGAGACCACCTAGAAGTGTCAAAAATATTTTACTTGCTATAGACACTATTGTCATTCTAACAGTAATGATAATAGAGTCATTTTCCTCAATTTATTTAATGGATTTTTGTCCCTTAACTCTCTGCTTCATTGGCATCTACGTTTTAAATTACATTTTGTTACATTACATTATACTCAAGTAGCATATATATATTTTAAAACAGTTAAAAATAAATAGATACTTCTATTAAAAAAAAAAAAAAAGCCCAACATTCAGTACTAAATCTTGCCACTCCAGCTTATATGAGCTGTCATTACTCTTATTAGCAGCAATGGTCCTGCTCAGGTTAAAAGATTTTGTCCTCATAGATTAAAGCAATTGTTATCTTCCTGCTGCTGCACAATCCACATACTGGCTTTTTTTTTGCTTTTTTATTTTTCTGGTTTACAGGCCCTCTGGGCTCTGAAGCTACCCTGGGCCCAGAAAGGAAGCATTAGTGTTTCTCCTAGCAGCCTGGCACATGTTCCTTCACAGAACAGGGACTCCACAGACCTCAGTCAGTGCTTGCCTCCCCACTCAACTGAAACATGGCCTTCCTCATACAGTCCACCATGCCAGCACTTTGCATTTACAATTTAATAAGCAGGGGCATGAGTTAAGTATAGAACAAACTTTGTTTAGGATTCTAAAACAAAAGTATATTTATACATAATTTACATTTAATTTACATTTAAAAAATCTCACCGTAACCCATTTCTCTGCCTTCATTCCACACCATGCTAAAAAGAAATTGGGGAAAAACCAAAACAAAACAGCGGAGTGATATGAGGCGGGCAGGATGTGACCACGCATATGGCATCTCCCCAGAATTCTGGGTCCCTCCTCTGTCTCTCTCTCTGCCTCCCCCCCCCAGCACCCCCACCCCTGTTTCTTATTCCTCAGCTGTCCATCTGTCAAACAGGAACTTCTGCACATTTACATCATATAACATCCCCACCTCTTTCCTTCCTGACTCAAGCATGTACTATGGATCACAGAGTCATTGCTGACCCCAGCCAGTCTCTGGTGCAGAAAGCCTTACATCAGCCCTTTTTGCCTGACTTGGGGATTTTCCATTCTGCAAAACTATCTTTGCAGAGAAACGTGGTTGGCCTAGTTCACCAAATCTTTAGCCATCTATTGTCCCAAGGCATTTCCTCTAGATTAGGCAATTATAAGGCTTAATGATTGATTTTTGCAGGCACATATAACAGCCTTGTCAGTTCATAGTAGATTTAGACATTGAGGCACTTAATATCTCTGGGTCATAACATCAAACAAACTCCTGACAGAGTTCTTGAACTGTAACAGGTTACTTTAGGCTAAAGGACAAAGGATGGAACCACTGTTCATCTCTGAGCTGAAGGAGAGACAAGGAGAGGGCACAAACAGCCTTTCTAACACCCCTACCAAGAAGTACGGTGAAACACAGACTCCACCCAAAGGACTTGGGATTCCACCACTGTTGGCACAATGGCTGTCCTCAGGCATGGTACCTGCACAGTTCCTCATGGGGGACAAAACACTCTCTCCTCTATTCAGAGTGGTGTTTTCTTGACAGATATTTGGCAAAGGACAGAGGTAGAACAGCTTTACATTTTTGTTTTCTGTTAGAGCTAGCTAAACTAGAAACAGCCTGACTGTCCTTTAGCTCCTGATCTGTTTCCTTGGGAGCTAAATCCTAGATTTATCATTTCTTCTCATTAAAATGGTCCTCTGTTGTTTATCAGCGATATCTAGAGCTGTGTATCCAGGTCTGAAAAGTTTTACAATGCTATGAGAAGGGGGTTTGGAAGACAGGGATTACTACTTTGTTTCAAGTTACTGCACAGCCTTGGGAAGCAAATATAAATGGTACATTACATATTTCTTGATTTAATACATGTATTCTTCACTAAGATGATGCTGCCTGCCCTTGCAGTTAATTTCAGAAACACTTTTAATTACAGCTTCCATCATTCCAACTTTTGCTGTATTTCTGCCAGTGTCCTGCCAGAAATAAGATTGACTGTTAAAACAGCAAATAGCATTACCACTGAAGTAAACCACTCACAACAAAAACCCTATCAAGTATATTAGTCTCAGAATAAACAGAGGAGCCAGCATCCTGCATTACAAGGTTGTGGCATACAGAGAACTCCAGCGACCTTACTTTCTCTGTTCTTCCAGCAACCAATTTTTAAATACAAATGAGAGTTTCATGCAGTTTTGTGGTACTTATCCCTCAGTTAGCTTGTGGTGAACTTGGCTCAGGCAACACTCAGATAATTGTTGTATCAGTTCTGTCCATTACTAGATCACTTGTCAATACAAATTTGGTCAGAATTGCACAGCTGGCAAAATCAACCAGTCGCCTCTTGGAGGAGTCACCATCTCTCCTGGTACTCAGACTGCTCCTTGTTGACAGTGCCTACAGCAAGCAGTAGAGATGGAGGTTCAGAACTGAACATCCCAAAGGAAATATCCACTTCCATTATCTCATCCCTCACTCCCTAACTTCTCAGTATATCTCCATCAGGAGTAGTATACCCTTGCCTAGGTCTTGTACCTGCAGAAGGCGTGGCCTTGGTGGAATTGGAGCAGTCTCTTATAGCGGAAGGCCTACTCTTACTCCATGTCCACAAGCTGCTCTAGGTCTGTCTGTGTCTGACATAGGATTCTCCACACGATACATTCTGGTATTCCTTGGCTCCTTCAGGTTCTAGGCTGATGGGATCAGAAATCACATTTTGGAAGTGGCTGTGCATAAGGACTCTGGAAAGAAGGTAACTAGTCTGACAGTCCCCAAGGTCCTGTATACCCTTAGTACGCTGTATTGTTGCTCATAGCTATCAACTTTAGACCTAAGAGCAAAGCTGAGCAAAGCAATTTGAAGAGCAAAGGCTACAAAAGTGGGAAGACCACCAGAGTAGGAAAAACTGAGGGAGAGGAGACGTGACATTTGAAGATTGCCCCTAAGCACTCTCCTTACTTGGAGGGGCATGAAAACAACATGCCAATGGGCATTAAAAAGGTGATTTGATCACGCAAAATCTGGCAATCCATATTCATCCCACTTCATTACAAGCTCATTTGGGGTCAAAAAGTTGACAGTGAGCATCACAAATAAAAAGCAACCTCTGCTATTTGGATAGTTCTTAATTCAGGCTAACTGTGGCTGATGGTGCTTCACTCATAGAGAAATTCTGCTTTGGGTCAGCCAAGAACATCTGTGGTTCCACTTCCTCCCTTCAACTTGCTATTGTGTAACCTGGACATTATAGCAGAGGTGACTAGGGAGCTCCAGGAAGCATAATGCAAGAAATGACTGACAAAGTTCAGCTTCCAAGGAACCTAGACTGGAAGCACACTCCCACCAAAAAAGTTTCATATGAAAAATCTACCATAAAGCTGCAAAAAAGAAGCAGCTAAAAGAAGAAATGGGGAGGGAAGAATGTATCCACAGAAGTGTCTGTTGTGGCAGTCAGGTTACTGCATAGATTCTGAACATCTTTTTTAAGGTTCCTGGCTCCCAGAAGTTCTCCTCCTGCCTCTTCCCAAGACTTCACTCCTTTTGACTCTTCTAACACAGATACTTCTCATTCTAGTTTTCCTCAGTATTGCCAGCACATGAAAACTGGTCTCAGACATCATACCACATTCTTCCTCACAGAAGCTCTGGTGTACTCCAGTGTGATATCACTCTCCCAGATGTAGCTGCCCCTTACAGAGGAAGGGCTCTCTTTTGACTCCAGGGTGTTCATTCTTGCCTTTGGCTTTCTTCTCAACACAGGGCCTGAATTGATTCAGATACCTAATAACTCCAAAATACACTATTTCATTTAGACCACAAAGTGACATGTTCCTAAAAATTACTTTCCATCCTATTCCTGCCCACATTTAATTATATCTATATATTATATCCCAGTCCCCAGCTGGGATCATGAAAAACACTTGGGAAATGAACTTAACTATTCTGCAGTGTCACAGGGCTCAGACTTCAGCTCCAACTGAGCAGCAATGCTTTTTTGTCAGCATTGTTGAATCCAGATGTTCCAGCTGTTTGTTAATGGGATTGAGGTGGAAAATAGCCAGAATCAAAGAAATAGAAGGCCCTTCCACATGCATGTCCTAGTGAAGATGTGGCGTAAGAGTAGTCTGAACAGAAGTGGTGGTTTTGGGTAACATCAAAGAAATTGTCACGGGGCAAGGAAAAATCCAGGTTTCATATATACTCAAACCATGAAACAGCACATGACTCTAAGCCAATCTATGAAAGTGTGACACCCTAAAAAGAGATTTATTATTTGGCTACAGCTTTGCTCCTTCATCCTTCATAAGCTCCAAGATGCAATTTACAGACAATGACATTAATCTTTGTGCTAATACCTAAGCACCACATAAATTTAAATTTCACTCAGTACAAGAGAATTTCATAGTAGTCTTTATAGCCACCTGAAGAAAAGAGTTAAGGTTTATCCCATTGCTTATAAAGTTGCCCTCTACCTTAAATATGGATATAATTTTGTGGGATGAAGTTAATAGGAATCAAGTCACATTGTAAATTGTTTTGTTTCTTTTGGATGAAAACAACAATATATGAAAGCCTTTGTAGCAAACACACAAATCAATATGGAAATGTGAGAAAATCTGGTTTAAAATCCAGAAATTTTAAAATGTTAGGTTGCTTCAATAATCTTAAATTAATCATTGATTTATATCCTGTATAGATCCAAACTACGAAAAACATTTTATATTTGGAATTCAGTCCTGCAGTCTTTGATTACTAAAACGGTATTTACTCAAGTGAAGAAATCAAATTGGTCTGAAAGGACTACTTGCATAAGCAAGAATTAATTCTTGCAAGTATAAATGCTCTGAGAACAAATAAAATATTTGTTAATTATACAACAGAAAGGACAAGGAAGTATATTGTTGTTGCAAGCTTGAAGGCCAAATGGTCTTTTCCACACTAGCATTGCAAAAATTATCTTGATCTATTATGAATTTTCTTGTTAAAAGGAAACTAGAGGTCATTACTTGACTCAGCAAAATATGATTCCCATGCTGCAGTCAGCAGTCAGCTAAAATGTTCTTGTTGCTTTTGAAGTTCATATGCTGTTTCAAATTATTATTTTTGAAGAATCTCAGTATTTTCAACTATGTATAAATAGATTATTGAATTATTATTACAATTCTCTAGAATAAAAGTCCATTTAGGGCTGAAACAAAATCTCTGCTAATTATTGGCATACCCATGTTCCTAAGGATGTAACTTAACAGGAAGACTGAAGGCTGGTGGTCCCATTGCTTAATGTTCAGACCTGTAGTGATACTGGCAGAAACAACAAGACCAATTCTTGATGTTTTTTGGGGGGTTTTTTTGGGGGGTGGGGTCTTTTTTAAGTGCAAAACAAAAAAAAAAGCAGTAAAAAAAAAAATCCCTGTAATTTTATATTGCAGTTGTCCTTAAAACCACTGGAATTTCCTTATCAAGCCCCAGAAGAAATGATCAGGTAATCATCAGCCAAGCTGTAACAGATCCAGATGCTTTTTCCTCCACTTTTGTAAGGAAGTCCACCTGAACTGTGACAGCCAATGCGAGCTATTGAAATAAAACCTAAAGCACATCCTTCTCTGCAGTAATATTACAACAGAAACTAACACAGCTTCTGAATGTGGGGCACAGCCCACACTTGGTTGCCAGAGTGGAAGCAAATCATGATTTCCTGAAAGAAATGTCTGTAATGCCAGTCCTGAATCCCTACTCATATTAAGATGGAGATAGAGGTTTCTCTGAAACTTGTGTTCAGGGACGACAGTTTTCCGCTCTATTGGGTGAGAACCCTCACAGATAGGTACTTCATCTCTGAAATGTGCATTTTTTTCTGAATATGCACACTGATTTCTGAAGATGCCAGAGACTGTAATGTTACACAGGTTGGCCATGAATCCCTGTAGTCCAGTCAGAGAGTGACGTGATGAACACATCAATAGGAGTTTCCTAGTATATAGTTCTCTATGGAACTATTCACAGAGGGAGTAAGAAAGGATTTACCAGTCTAAAAATAACATTGTAGCAGAGCTGTTGGCAGTTTTCAAGGAAGACAAAGGACATGGCTGTCTCCAATAAGATTCCTTTATCTCTGAGTAGAACTCCTCTAAGGGACTGGGTTAGTCTGGGGACAATGTTTACATGTGAAACAGACTTGTTTCCTGAAGGCAAGGAGAAGATTCATACTGTCAAGTTGTAACAGGGGCTAGACCTTTGGGGTGTAACTAATCTTACTAAGCATACCCATCTATACATCAGATGTCTAGTCCAATTCACTGTTTAGGCTCCTTCTGCGTACACTTCCAAGAGAGAGCTTCTCCAGAGCATAGGTTCTCATAGCACCTACTTTAAGATGGGAAGAATCAGTTCCTGGAGAAACTCTCCCTCTTCTTTAACTATAGAGGAAGCCTAAAAAACTAGCTTTCACTACATTCTCAGATGTCAAAAATTAGATACAATCAATCCTATTTTTGGCAAAATATACATAGAACCCTTGAGTCAGTCTGAGGCTGAACAAACCTGAGGATTAAGGAATGTAGTATTTTACCATACCAGTGTCAGAAAAATCTTCTCAGATCTATCCAAGAACTGAAATAGAAAAGACAATATTGCAAATTCTTGATGTTAAATGAGGAAATTCCTTTAAATCCAGTTCAGATCTCCTGCTTAGCTGCTTGAAAACCTCTCAAGCTCCCCTACACAACATCATTCTAGGGCAATCCAGCTTCTAACCACCCATGGATTAAATTAGAGTTGCAGGCAAAACCTCAGCAGATACACTTTTTATCTTGTCTTATCTTCAGTCTATTCGCCCATCTAGAAACCTGACAGTAAAAAAGAGCTCTATTTTTATTTTATAAACCACTGCAGCTCTCCTCCTGGAAGACAAGCAATGAAATGTCTTTTTGCACCCCTGAATGTTGAGGCACCTGGGAAAAGGTGTGAAATGTTTTTATCCTGAATGCTCAAATACGGAGTTATTCACGCAGTGCTTTTTTAATGGTTAACAGCATGTGTTGTGTCATTTCAAAAACTTGCCGCATTGTTTATTTTGGATGGGAGGTTCACTCACATTGTGTTAAAATCATGTTAGTTTATTCAAGGTCATGCATTGTTTAGCTACTTTCACTTCCAATTTAATTAACTTGAACAAAAAGAAACACACCCAAACTTATGAACAATTTCCAAGAAAACATTCATCAACTTTTGATACTGAAAAAAGGATTTGAAGAGGAAAAAAAAGTACTCCAAAGCTAGAGAACTAGAGGAGGAGGAAACAAGCAATAAACAAAAATACCCATACATATCAAATCATGACCTAGCTGATACTAATGGATATCTTCCTAATAATAACAATGGTAATACTTCTGTATTCTATATAGACATAGAAAGTTAACAAAAGGTAGACTTCACTTCCCCTACCTTTAAGCATTTAAATGTTAAACTCTCAGCCTAGGATGGCAGGTAGGCTCCCTCTAGAGTTGATGGAGAAAAGAAGGTACAGGAGAGCTACTGTAGCTGTTCTGAGAAAAGTAGACGAGATATGGCTAGGGGGGTACTTCATTTCATTGACTGTAAAACGAGCCTTGACAAATGGCTTAGATTAGACAGACGCTTTTTATATGCGGAAGATGTATCTTACCACAAAATGCAGTGGCGTGACTTACTAAGGAATCCTCTCCAATACCGAATTTCAGGGTCAGGGCTGTTTAGAAATGTAACAGAAATTAAGATCAAAAACCCTGTATCTGATATGCACTGTATTGGCACTAGATTTCATCCAAGGCTGAATCTAATTTATTTGTGCCTGGCTTTCAGATTTTGTGTCCCTTTTCCAGCCTTCAAAGGATCATATTTTTATTTCACTTGGTCGCATATGAGAATTCTGTTTTTTGCCAAATAATTTTATCATGTCAGATAAAAATTAACCTAGATGAGACTTTATAACAATAAAATAGTGCACATTTTAGGGAAAATTAAAGGTGAAGAATTACTTAGCTGTTCAATAGAATGAGGACTTTTAAAAGCTAGACTGTCATTTTGGGGAAATAAGATAAAAAAAGTTATCTGACTCAGTAAAAAACAAAGCCAAGGAAATTTCATTAAACGGATTTTATCTCTTATGGGACATACTGTACAAACTTAATTCAGGAAACCAGTTTTTATATTCCAAGCAGTATGAAGAGCTTGAACTATCCAGTATATGAGGAGCATGAGATACAAATACAATTGTTCAGTGGTCTGTTTGAGAAAACAAATGCCACCAAACTTCAAGGCACTCTCTGCACTGACCTCTACACATTCTTTTAAATCCACATATATTCATGTAAAACTCCTCAGTGATTTTTATTTAAATAAAAAAGACTAAACCTTGACCCTCCATTTTTCTAAGATAACTAAAATCCTTGTGAGTATTAGACCTGGGATAAAGAACTGAGGTTTCAGAGATATCATACAATGCATTGTCAGGAAAAGGCGTGGATAGCTTGCATACGAAATTTCCTGAAAACTATGTTTACAAGGAATTTGCTTTGTTATAAAGCTTTGAAATCCATTCCACTTCTTACTGAACACTGTTCTTTTGGCAATATACACCTCCCAGTGTTTTTGTTTCCTATGGCAAAATATAGTATATGGTTTTCCCTCAAATATTTCTGTTCTAGATAGAACTTAAGCTGGTATGAAAATTTGCATTGCCTTTCATAGTTGGGAAAATATTACCTATTAATTATTACAGCACCTGCTTTTATACTGACCTCTGTAAAAGGAAATAGAGCACAAGTGACCCAAAAAAGCTGATGATAAAAAGTATAAATAACACCTTGCTTTCTTGTTATTGTGTTGGCTTTTCTGCAGTTCTGGATGGCCTGTGTCACAATATAACTTGTACAGTCCTGCTGCAGAAAGACACTGGCGGAAATCTGTGTGTTTATGTGCGAGGTGCTGGAGAAAGAAGCTGTTAAGCTGGACCTGAGAATTAATTTTACAAAACTACTTCATTAGCTTATTTTGATAAGCAAGTAGTACACAAATATTGTTTAGAAATATGATACAACTCTTCACACCATATAACTATGTATTTGACTCATAACAAAAAATACATATTACAGTTATACCTCTAATTATAGATGTTGTACTTCAATAGTAAAAGTACTTCAAATTCAAATTGTGTAACCATTAAAAAAAATCTTACTATAATAAGACTGTTGAAGTTATCCTATTCTTTTAATTCTAGATTCTCTCTTGCATTTTTTGACTTTATAGTGTTTTGCTCCCTATTTCACAGTGAAAAAAAAATCAACAGAGACAAAACCAGAAAAAAATCATGTATCATATATCAATTAATGACTGTTATTTCAAAATAGCATCTTTAAAATCCTATTAGATGGAACTGAGCATTCAAAGTATCTGATTTTTCTTCAATGTTATATGTATAAAGAACAGGAGGTCAGTATCTCTTCAAAATTTTACAATATATTCTTGTTTTCCACAACAGCGGCTGGAAAGTTTCGACACCTTTTTTTCATTAGTCTACCAAACTGTTTGGCAACTCTGAACAGATAGCTGTGCCCAGTCAGTTCCCAGATGTTGCCACAGAATTCCAGTAAATTTATCATTTTTCTTTTAATTGGGTTTCTTGTGAAGGGAACAAAACTCTTTCACTTTCAATATCTAACTGAAAGTTTACTTAAGACCAAAAAGGTTTATTGTTTTTGAATTAATTTTTTAAATACAAATGAAGTGAATTATTTGTAATCTGAAAAAAGAAATGTTCTATGAATAACAAAACTCATGAAAAATGGCTATTTTTCTGTGAGTTTGTCTTGCAAATCTCTTCCTCTACTGTGACGATCTCAACTTCTCCTTCCTTGCCTTCACCCACATCTCCTATCAAACACCTTTCCCCACGCATGACACAACAGTGCTGTCGCTACACTGAACTTTTAAGCATGATAATTAGCTATCCGGTATAATATATACCGCTTGATCCAGGCTCTAACATCATGCTACAGGGGAACTGGTGGAAAAGATGAGGCTCTAATTTACCCCTACTTGTTTGACTAATGCCCACACTTCCCCAGACTTGTGAGACCATACTCAGTCCTCTGGTTCTCCCTCAGATGGAATCAGCTGAAACTGACTGCTAGGTTGAAAGATTACTCAGGAAAATGGCACATACGCAATCAAACTGATAAACTGACAGTATAATTGCACAATCTTCAACAATAGAAGGGTGAATAAAATCAGCAAATTAAAAGCTGAAAAAGGAATATGTTTGTCATCGTTTGAAAACACCATTTTCTTGACCAAATGGGGTCACCACAGCTACTCAGAATTATTCTCTTGCATTTTAGCAGGGTCCTTATAAGGACAAAGAAAAGAAAACAGAAAAAAATCTCCTTTAAGGGATACAACAAAAGATTAGGCACTATGGCTGTGAATTCTATGTATGCCACGTATTCCAGTCTAGCAATATAGACCACATAAACATGTAAGAGAAGTTGAAAGGAAAATCTACCTGGTGGATTTCCAATGCCTTTTGCATATCATGACGCCCTTTATTCCTCTTCATTATTCATTCTTTTTTTTTTCTTTTTCTCTTTCTGTGACAGTAGAGCTCACTGCAAAACAACATTTGATCAATACCCATGTATTCCAAACAATGAACACTGATGCTATCAGCCATCACAAAGATATGTGAAAACAGTATTTTTTGTAGTTTATCTTAAAGCAAGTGGATTTTTTTCTCCCTTCCTAATTATGGT
The DNA here is from genome assembly GCF_000699145.1 of Aptenodytes forsteri. Classification (NCBI taxonomy): domain Eukaryota; kingdom Metazoa; phylum Chordata; class Aves; order Sphenisciformes; family Spheniscidae; genus Aptenodytes; species Aptenodytes forsteri. The sequence continues at coordinate 7,252,983 of NW_008794581.1, read as the reverse complement.
GACAAAACCTCCTTTGTCATCAACATATGCAGAAAAGATTGGTAACTACTATAGATACACATTGAGCACATTTTAACGCTGACTTATCTCCCTGAAAACGCCCACTGGCATTCTTTGAATAAATCATGTCAGAAGTGGTTTCTCTCTTTTCATGAATCTTTGAGCAAGGAAATCTCCATGTATTTATTATGTGGGCCACAATGTAGTAGAAAGATTTTCTCCCTAATGATGACACATAATGAATGCTTGGCAGTTACATCAATTGTGTAGGTGGAAAATTAGAAGTAGAAAACCAGTCTTTGTAATCCTAGCTACCTTCCATATAGTGTATACGTCCTTTTCAGAACCCATGTTGACATTCTGCCCCTAATGAAGCCATCAAAAGATTTGTCATGGATTTTTCTAAATTAAGGATTTCAGTCCCAGGATGGATTCAATTCTTTAGTTTATATGTCTGCAGTGTAGACTTCTACATCTCAGCTATCCACCAGAGTGCATTACAGACAATAAAGAGAAAAAGGGTGTTTCAACTCATGAGTTATCTAATCTTTTTTAGACCTCTTACAATATGGTATCTTTCACACACTGGGAAAGCCTGTTTCTCTTCACTGATTATAATAAAAGCCTAAAATGACTAGTTCAGGTAAAGATATCTCCATTTACTCAGGTAAATTTTACTCACAGGACTTAGTTCAGCTGCAAGTAAAGACAACCAGTACTAATAAGTTCTTTGTGAACTACAAGTGGCACCTATCAATGCAAAGTGCATACTTCTTTGTAGCTGTATTTCCCTTCTTCAAGTAAAATGGTCACAGTTTTCCTCTTGCAACATCATTTTAACTGTCACTCCTGAGTAAACTTTGTCATTCAAACAAACCAATAAAAGAAAAAATAAATAGAATTCTAGTTCACGGGGACTATGAAGGATCCTTTCTGCTGCATGCTATGACTATGTGAATGTTCAGACTCCATTTTTTAGGAACTCATTTTGTGAGGTCATGACAGGAGAAAATGTTAGAATTATTCACTCTCTGTTGCATGCATGTCTGCTAATTTATTTCCTCAGCTGCTTTAATAGGTTTCTTTTACATGTGGAACCCTGATAAACATTAACGCAGGTTAAGTTAATGCTTACAGTTGTGGCATTTTTCTTTTTATACTGGGGAGTGGATAGAAAACAGTTTGTTAACAGGAAACTAGGTTGAGTTCATAATAAACACAGGACTAATGATGTTACTATTTATAGCTTAACTCTCTACCTCCTGCTATGTAAGATTATACTGCTTTGTCCTTTTCTTCACAGTATTCCTTATATTTTGAAGATATTCCAAAACTTATCCTTTAAGCCCCTCCCACTTTCCCTCTTGAAGTCCCCAAGACCTACTCCAATCCAATCAACTTACAATTCCAGTCCAAAATATAGTGTCTATTCATTATATCTGTAAATTCTGATTTTGCATACCTCCTAAACCCAGTCAAACTACAGTCATGACTGAAGTCAGTTGTTAATAGAATGGAACATGTTGAGCTAACTTATGGATTGGTTGTAATAATTTCATGTAAAAAGCTGCACTTCAGCAAGAACTTACCATGCCTTGTTATAATTTTAAGCACATATTTGCTCTCATAAACTGTCTGATGCTTGCCTTCTGAAGTCCATGAAAAAGTTGAAAAATAGACCCATGTCAAGCTTACCCACTGCCTGCTTAGACAAAAGTTATTGGCAATGTTCAGAGCAAGGATTTTAACAAATGGATATAAATGGCTATCAGTTCTAATTCTGTTCCTTTTTCGGTTCTCTAAGTTCTCCTTCAACCCTACTCGTTTGAGCTGAAGCCCCATCTGAAAATTCTCAGCTCTGCTGGAAAACGCAGCAACTAATGGGTTGGATAGATCTAAGATAAAAGAATTAAAATTTGTCTATTAAACTGGCAGAATTGTATTTTGTCTAATATTATATAAATGTATTTCATACTTTTATCTGACCTAAAAAAGAACATTAAACCAGAACTCCGTGCTCTACGGTAGGTCAGACTAAACAACCATAAGTCCCTTGGCCTTAAAATCTCTTCACTCTGAAACAAATTTTTGGCCATCCCACTGGAAATACAATTCCTCCACTGTGACAGGTTTTCTTACGTATTTTGCAGCCCTAGAGATTTGGAGAAAGTCAATAAAATATGTCTTGAAACACATGCAGTAAATTACTTCTGTAACATAAAATAACAGCATTTCAGGACAGCAGACAACATGGTATGCAAAATATCAAATCAAACTAATGGAATAGCTTGGATTATTTTAAAATTATATATCAGATTTTGAATGCTCAAAGAAAGTACAAAACTGAGCATTTACCTGAATTTAAAAGGTTTTTTTTCCCACCAAAATAGTCTCTGAAGTCCAAACAGTACTAACAAAATGTAAACAATGATTCTAATACAATGTATCAAGAAGGATTAAATCAGTCAGTTTTATTATATAATGTTATTATTACAGTGCTTGTATCATTATATATCTTACATCATTATACTCCCAACTCTAATTCTACTAAATGAATGAATTTGCTATCAATCTGATTCACAAAACAGTCCCTTGCCAATTTGCCAATCAAGCTCTGTATGCAGACATATTATATAATGTTATTATTACAGTGCTTGTATCATTATATATCTTACATCATTATACTCCTTACTCTAATTCTACTAAATGAATGAATTTGCTATCAATCTGATTCACAAAACAGTCCCTTGTGCCAATGCCAATCAAGCTCTGTATGCAGACAAATTTTGGAAAAGTCTAAAAAAAATCACCAAGTTCAGAATGTTCTTGACATTAATTCATAGCTTTATTGGTTCACAAAACACATACTGACTTACATCATTATACTCCTTACTCTAATTCTACTAAATGAATGAATTTGCTATCAATCTGATTCACAAAACAGTCCCTTGCCAATTTGCCAATCAAGCTCTGTATGCAGACAAATTTTGGAACAGTCAGTAACTAAAAAAAAAAATCACCAAGTTCAGAATGTTCTTGACATTAATTCATAGCTTTATTGGTTCACAAAAACCACATACTGATACCATGTGCAATATTACAAATAGCAAACTGGGTTTCATTAATTGGAAAGCTCAGTCCTTTTAGAAACTTCTGCTATGTACCTACACTGCTACTATGTACCTAGCTGCATAAATTCCTTTGGCATTGTGCATATGACTAATAACAGTAAAAAAATTTGGTCTCAGAGTTTCTTTCTCTTTTAGTTTGAGTGACTTTGTTTTGACAACTAGAAACCCTGTGACTTTTCAAGGCTCTCTTCTCCACAGCTTTGCTATTTCCCACGTGAAACACACAATGCTGATTCAGCATCGGGATCACTACTATGAATCTTGTTGCCATAGCTGCAGCTAAGATGGCTGTCTTCTCTTAGATAGAGAGATTAGATATTGTGACTACGAGGCACAGCAGTGTGGTGATGACTGTGGTCTAAATTCCCCTCTTTCTGCAGCTCTTTCTTTATCTTGCTACTTAGGGGGTCTCTATGCTGCTCTAAGTATTAACTGGCTACACGGCTCAAACACCCCAATATAGCTAGTTTAAATGTAACTAGGAAACTAGTTATAAAATAATTCCAAGTGTGTCTACATGAGTTATAGGAATGGCTACAGTATAGACAGTGTAATCTACTGAGCTGTATGCAAAAATATTTTTCTTCTAGCTTTTTCAATCAGCTTTACAGCAGCCATAATTACTTAGCTGAGAACTGAGGCAATAGATTCCTAGAAGAAATAAAGTTTTGAATACGTATTCCACCCTGGCTGAGTAAAATACTTTCAGAAAAGGCCATGAGACTCTAAACAGGAGAGTAAATGGGAATGAGCACAAACATGGTCAAGGATATAACCATTCATGTTACTTTAATAAGAGCACTCAAAGAGCATTCATGAAAGCAAACAAATGCTGTTCTTCTAGCAGTCAAAACTAAATTATGTCCTGGTGACACAAGACCTTCCGTTAGAGCCTGGAAGCCTTCTAAAAAAGTTGAAGATCCCAGGCAGATAAATGCATGTTAGGTGCACAGGTATTTGATAATGGTGCCAGACTGAGTTAATCAAGAAGCTGCAACCTATGAGTTCTGGACAAGGTCAAAAAGGCTAGTTTGGCCGCAGAGTTTGGGGGGAATGTTCTCCTCAGTTGCTCCACAGGGAGTTATTTAGATTGCTGAGCTAGCTTTAAAGCCTCTGCAAAGGGTGCTGACCTTAACCAAGGTCTTGGCTCTGAGCCCAGCCCTATTGGAGAAGCAAGATTTCCATAGACAGTAAACACAAATTAATCCAGGCATAACACTCATATCCACTGACTCACCAATAAGCACACTATTATTAATAAAATTAACTCTGCCTCTGGCAGATATGTTGGTTATTTTAACAGCCCCTTCGTGGTCATTCAATGCTTGGACTCTGCTATACTCTAATAAACCATCTTTGATGAAGGTGACATGATTTGTTTAAAGAGAAAGCATATTACATAGTCTGGAGAAACAGGTTGATTTATTCATGCTTGTTACACTGGAGAATATCTTGAAGATGAAGAAAAATTGTTTCCTTAGACCTTACAAATGTGTACAAAATAAGATTTTTTTTTACTTCCACCTGTGTACAAAACCCAGGTCACTCTGAAGCTGCCTCTATTAATGCTGTATCATCTGAGTCAACACTACCCCGCAGTAGAGCACTGCACATCTGTCCACAGTGATAACCATCAGTTCTGAAAATTTTCATCTAAGAGAGAACTTTCCCCTTGCCCCTTGAGTTTTGAGTTAGTTCTGGCCTCTAAAACCTGTCACAATTTTCTGCAAGCTGGAGGAAATATCTGCATCTTTCTTTTTTTAGATTATACCTTTACAACAAACAGAAAATATTTAGACATCACATAAATGGCCTAAGGATGACACATGTATAGTATAACTTCTATTAGTTTCTAGCCCTGTTGCTGATAAGCTAGAAAGGAGAATAATACAGCATGAGCAACTTTGCTGTGTTTCACAGAAGATGAGTTTTCAGCCTGAGAGAAAGCTACTGATCACAAAATCCTATTGTCAGAGCAGAACTTCCTCTTTCATTATGACTATATACTTTAAACAATTTCTAGAAGTCCTAAAGTTATATTTGTTATGCCCAAGGATCATTTTACAGAAATGGAACACAGCTGCTTAATTTTCGTATCAGCAAATATTGCCACCATTTGATTAAAACACTCTAAGAAATCTCTCTCTTTTTAAATTAAACCCAAAGCTATGCTTGCCCCATGATCTAGATTCCACTGATACTAGTAAAGCAATTCCTAAATTAAACTGGGTACTTAAATCCAAAATTGTGATCTAAAACTTCTTCTTTCACCTCTTCTCTGAACTTGGAGATAACTATTCTGTTTGGGTACTAACCTGTTTAAGTCCATAAGGTTCTCCAGACATTTAGCATTTTGATTTTGCGTGGCTAGAACTGTGCTTCCAAAACAGTTTGGTGTCTGAATCAGACCTCCAGACCAGACATTCTTCCCCTCAGTTTTCCTGAAGAGACAGATCCTGTAGACACACTCAGAGTATGCTTAGCACAAATTGATAGGATTGGTCTCCTCACAAAATGCAGTTGCCACCACTTCTTTTAAGGCATGGGTGGAAGAAGAGACTCTGTCCACCTTTTCTGTAATAGCTTAATGCTTGCAGCATTCATTGGATTCACTTCCCTTCCCAGTCGGGACAGGTTCACAACGTTTTACACCCCAAGGAAAATGTCCCAACTTTTGAGTCCTTTGACAAGATGGCTAAGTTGCCATTGTGGTGATGAGAGAGAGTCCTGATCTCTGGTTCCTTCTCCTAGGACCATATGCATTCTATATGATGCTCAGGACACTCCTATGTAAGTGAACTAACCTAAAATGACTGAGTGGATCCAGACCACCAGAAAAACTCAGTCACATTTAAGGCCCTCCTCCTGGGTACCTGAGGGCTGTTTGGAAATGGTGACAGAGTAGGCAGCATACTACATGGATTGTCCTGGTAGCCTTGTCTTTTGTCACCCTCTTTCATGAGGGGCTGGCAGCACCTCTTTCATCATATGATCACACGCATGCCTATCACATCTAAGATGCATGATATGCAAAAGCACAATTTCATGGAATATCTGCATTGTACTCATCTGACAGGACATATACATGTGTATTCAGTCGTGTGACAGGCATGTTAACATATTGGTTACTTGAGGAGAGCACATCTCATGACATAAAAAGCTATGTAACTCAGCCTGCATGGGTAAAAAAGGCTCATTGCAGTAGCTTCCAGGGTTACTGTTCTGCTACCCCTTTCTGGCCTGAAGAAACCTTAGTTCTCCAGTAGACAGTACTAGTTTCAACAGAATGCTACAGCCCGTTAGGCAAAAGCCTGCTGGTTTTGACATGACTCTGGGAGATTGGAGATGCTTTTTTAAAAGTCTTTCAATGTGAAAAAGAACACCAGCTTATAACTCTGACTTTGAAGCTGAATGTTTTATTTGTCTGCTAACAAAATTATGTATATTACCTTCTCTGTCAGTTGTCCACTGTTTCTATATAACTCACATTCAGTAGGTTCCAGACTCCAGCCTGGAGGTGGCTGGAGATGCCTATCTGTGTCTTGCACTAAAACACCTAGGTTTGAAACAGAGGTTGGATTTCAGACTTACTCATGTATTTGGTAATCATCTTACTTCTGGCAAACCCAATATAGGATAATAAAACCCAATATGGGCTTCTATATGAATCCCAGGACTGTCTTCTTACCAGAGTGACCTAACCACTAAGATAAAACCATCAAAGGGTTTCAGACCACAAAAACAAATTATTCAAATGGAAAGGAAGGTGGAGCGGTGGGATTTAGATTACAGGTCTCAGCAAGTAAAAATTACGGTAGCATCCCTGAAACAAAAAGTTATAGCAATCTACAGAAGCTGGAATTCCACCAGGAGTCTGGTTTGCAACATCCACTAAAAAAGTAGCAATGTGTTGCTCATTATAGAAGGATTGTTGCAAACTCGCAATTTGTCTTAAAATCACATACTTAAAAAATAAAAAGGTAATCATTGCAAAAGCTGAAATTTCTACACTACAGGGATATTTGTCTTGTGCATGTGCTGTTTTGGTTTTTGTTTGTTTGTTTGTTTGTTTTAATGTATGCCATAAAACATACACTGGCATCATGACCAGGCTCATGCTCCTGTAAAAAGCCAGATTTTTTTTCCTGATAATGATGATTAAAGGAAAGCCTGGGCAGTGATCTACATTTAAATGTCGCTTTTTCACTAACTGAGCAAGATAATAGAAATGGAAGAGGAATGTGTGCATGCATCAAGGAAAAAGGGGAAAGTTAATGTTTTTATCTATGTAGAATAGACAGAAAAAAATAAACTGAGAGTTTTCAACATGGCTATTGCAGTCACAGCTACCTCTTTTCTGTAACCAAACAGTAATAATTATATTATGCAGACCAGCTGTGAAGGCAATGAATGCAATGCAATACAATACAATGTAAAACCCTGCAGACAATGTAATTATTTTGAGAAATTATCTATTACCTATTTATATCTATCTAATTATCTAATTATCTATTAGTCTCCCTTCACAGCATGCTCAGTAAGTTATTCTTTTATAATTTAATAATTGAAATCTATCTGAACAATGAATAATATTGATTATGCAACATACCATGAGCAGCACATTAAAAAAAAAGACACTTAATTGTTAAGAAGCTGTAATAAAAAGAAGTGTGGGTGGAGTGCAGAAAGCCCAAGATAATAATAAGAATCAATTGATCCTCTGTCCCTAACTTCTGGCCTCATTTCAAATAATTTCATTTGTATAATGCAGTGGAGCTAATGCATTGATGGACCAGCATTAGCTGGGATGTCATATGTATCTTTAGTCAAAAACCTTATAAACATATTGCAATTTCTAGTTCAGCCCCTTGATTTTGTACAATAAAATATGAATTTATTTCTTTTGTCTTCCCCCACTTGAAGTTAGCAGTTCCATTCCCCTCAGACTTGATGCCATAGCTCCAATGACTTCAGTGCTGCAGAAAAAGTGCTCCAAGCACAAGAAAGGCTGAAATACTCAGGCCAGAGAGATCAGTACCTCATTCAAGTTGAATAGATAAACCACTTTGTGTTTTTCTAGCCTTATTTGTAGCGTATACTTTGAGGAAATATATATTCATGTTAAAGTCTGGTAATATACTACAGAGCTCAAAGATACATTGTTGACATAGTAAATAGATAACTAGAAGTAAATAAGCAAGCAGAAAATTAAAACCATGTTGCAGGAGGAAACTGAATCAGGATTTAAATTGTAAGAGTCTGACTCAAAGGAAATAAAAATAACACTAGATATGATGAAAAGAGTAGAGGTATCATCTGCAGGAATCTTAAATTCTATTCTAATATAAAAATCCTTCTACATAAGTATAAAGTGGCAATCATAAAATAAAGAGATTGGTGAAAGATTTATAACAGTAAATTATGCCATATAAACATCTCTTCCCGGTCTTCCTGTATTTTTGTGATACAGCTAGTTTTGATCTCTACAAATTTAGGATGAATATTGAAAAAAATGCATCCAGAGAAAATGCAGAAAGCAAAGCAGCATGACTGAGGATGTGAGACACTTTAAATCTGTTAAGGAGAAAAATCAGACTATTTTCTTTTGGTAAGAATACAGACTGTGTATTAATTTAGTTCACAAATACTCTATGATAGTAGGTATATAATCCAAAAAGGACCAACAAAGAAGACATAAAAGATATTGCAGAGAACAAATTTAACACATGGCATTTTCCATAACATTCCCTACCAACATTAATTAAACTAACACAAGCTGCAAAACAAATTTCTTATGAAGATCCCTTTGTACAGTAAAAAGGATTTTTGGCACATTTGTACCACTGGTTAATACAGATGGAGCAGAAACATGGGCATTCTCCAAGAATATCAAGTATCAGCTAAAAGCTGAGCTGTAAAACATGGGAAGATTTATGCATAGAGTATTGCTGGAACCATACCAAATCCTGCAAGGTCTTAGTTCTGGAACTTGAAGAAGGAGCCCTCAGGCAAAAATAAGACTACAGCCCACAAGTTCTGCCAAGTGAATTCTAGCATGGTCCTAGAATCAGATAGGAAAAAATGGAGACTATGAAAATGAGCAACAGAGTAATCAAGGTGAAAGACAACTTGGAGACTGAGAATAAGCAAGTGTAAGAAAAAAATGTAAATGTAAATCATCACTAATCTACAGCACAATGTAAACCATCAAAGAGGTAAGAGCTTTCAATGATAAATCTTCACTTAGAAGCTATGTGAACAAGCTCTGTAGTATTTTCCAAGCAGTGCATAATACAGTGTAATAACAACAGTGAACATTGCAGAAACATGTTACGTCTCTCTTACAATTATTGATGTTGTCATAGTATTCCTTTAATGGAAGTAAGTTAAGCATGCTTCTGGCTATTTGAAGTCAAAGTCTTGCATTACTCATTGCTCTCCTGTGCTACAGGTTAGAGATCCTTTTCACCTAACAATCAAAATAAATTAAAATTGCTCATCTCCTCTGTAAAAATGGAAGAACAATTTCCATGGATAATGAGCTCTATGTACATTATAGTCACATTATTTAGAAGACTGCTTGCCTTTGAAACTATTTGAAAACTTTAGTTCCTGTTCCTTCACCCCTCACCTTTAGGACAGAATGCATTTCTACTGTTTTTTGCAGGAATAAACACCTACTTGAAGGGAGAAGAATTGGGTCTTCCTGATATTTTTAATTTTTGTTGTCTTTTCAAAGTCTAATCCTTCAAAGTCTTTAAATTAATCTTTAATCATAAATACTTCTATCAGATTCCATGGAACTACTAGTGTGCTTACTCTATAATGCATATTCTAAAATACTTTGCTGAAACTGAATTGGGAGGCAGAGTTCAAAATGACAAATCATGTTTAATTTATAGCACTAGGAAAAAAAATCCTTCCTCAGCATTCTGTGACACTTTAGAAAGGCATAAAAGAATATGCAAACCAATTATATTCTTTAAACTAATTGACCTTTCTGTTTTATCCATCGTTATAAGTAATGATTTTCTATACTATTATGATCCACTGAAACCAATAATATTTGTTGTGCAGATATTGAAATTACCTAATATCTTAACTACTTCTGGGCCTGAGTACACCTCATCTAGGGATTCCTGCTTAATATACATGTGTTCCTTACTACTAATGTATAAAACCTTAAACTCCAAGAAGAGCATTTAGTGATATGTTATGAACAATTGCCTGAATGAATGCACCCAAAGCAACAAAGACTCTGAAAAGATGCAACAGCTATTCTACAAGCGATAGTTTGCTTTTTTCTGAATTAGTTTGGCATTCCAAAATAAATAATGGTCTGTAAGTCTGTAACATATTTTCCTTTTTTGAATGTGTGCAAATTAATAAGAAATGCTAGCTCAGTCCAGCAGTTCATCTTTTCTAACATCTTCCTTTTGACATTGCCTGATGCAAGATGCATAGGACACTACCACAAAAAAAAATAAATAAATAAATAATACCAAGAATAATTTGGAAGAAATTAGGAATAACCCTACATCAGGAACGTTTCTTTTTCTCGGTCTTCTTTTAGTTTGAATGCCATCTTAATTTCCTTTAGTTTTATGCATAAAACCTTTAGCTGAAAAAATGTGTCTAGTCTTTTAAACTGGTACCAGAGCTCAGATCCTCATTCAGCAAAAGTTACACATGCTTAATTTCATCAACTTGGAGTAGTCCCACTGTGGTAATTAAATATATTTTATAGTGTGTAAAGGCAAGCATATGCATAAATTATTACTGAACGAGGACCTTTGCTCTTAAATCCAGCTTTGAAATCGTGCACTATTTTCTAAAATTTCCACAGATCTACGAGTAAAGGTGCACCCAAAGTGTTCTCATAAAATTAAGACAGAAGTTGGAAGATGTATTTGACTATTATAGTGATGATTAACAGCTGTAGTTTATTAGCCTCAGAGGAACTTACAAAAATTCCACTAACTTCCACTTCTTCACCAAATTCTTTGCTGCAATTCAAAGAAAAAATGGGGGATTTTTCTAGCAGCACGAAGATCTCCAAATCCTTAGAGTATTTTCTCTTTTTCTTGCTTGAAGGACCATGGGTTCTCTTGTTTTATGAACGACAAAATTACTTTTCACCAGGTCCAGTGCAAAAACTCATACACTGCTGAAGGGATGTCACTCCACCTGAGCATCACTCCCATAAACACAAACTGTCCTGCAAGCTGCTCTTTTACCCAGTGTTTAATGAACCCTGAAAATCCCTACTCACAGGCCTGAATCTGGCTGATTATTACCTTTGTGATTTATTAGTTATTTATTAGTGAAGTCATTCAGGGGGCAGGGAAAGGGGGGGAAGGGATGCCATGCAAATGTTCGGTAGATGAGGGCAAAGGCAGTTGTCTGGTATATTCCTCTACGCAGCAAAGCACGGGGAGACGCAAAGACTCGAGAAAATCGCCCACTCTCTGAAGAGTTACTGCATCCCCAGAGCCGCTGAGAATGGGGAGGGGGCGGCTGGCTTCCTACTGCAGGCAAACGACCGGCCGTAGAGTGCGTTTTTAAGGGGTGATGTAAGAGAAATTAAACTTGACCAGCCAAACACACCCCCTACCTCAACGATGTGTTTCTCCTGCTGAGAAGGGCGAGAGAGGTGGCCGCGGAGCACGCCCAGCTCTCTCCTGCCCTACTGGGAGGGGGGCTGGCTGGCGGGGGACACTTATTAATTAATTATGAGCGGGCAGATGTCCCTTTAAGGTCTGCTGTGCTCTCCGGGGGCTGCAGCCGGAGGCTTGGGCGGGGAGAGATTTGGCTTTATTTGTACATCTTAGCGCTGGGCTAGCTTTACGGGGAGGTTGTTTCCAACGCGCAGAGGTCTTCGGGGGGGGGGGGGGGAGGAAAGTCGCAGTGTGTGTGCCGGGGGAGGAAGCTAAATTCTTCTTGATGCGAAGAAACAACGTAAAGACTGAATAACAAACAGGAAATGCCTAACTCGGCTGCAAGGAGGACGGGCGGGGCAGGGCCACCCCCCCTCGCGGCGCAGCACCACCGGGCGCGCCGGCGGCAGGAGCGCTCCCGCCACCCCTGCCCTCGGCCCGGGCTCCCGGCCCCGGGCTCGCAGGAGCCCAGGCATGGCTGCCTTCTACTGGATGCTGACAGGTGAGGAAAGCCCCCTTTCTGTCTTGCTTTGAAGACCCAGGTCCCGAAAGCAGTTCTGCTGCCCGCGGGAGGGGGGTGAAGCTGTTGGGGGCTGGCACCCGAGGGACCGCGTCCCCCAACCCCGATCTTTCCACCTGCCCCTGGCCCGGGAACGCCCTGCCCGGAGCTGCCCTCCGGCTGGAGCCCGTGAGGGACTTCTTCGGTTTGCTTCTCTCTGGGAACTTCAATCCCTAAACCAGTCTTCGAACCCGGGGGGTGGGGGGCTGGGGGGAGGCTGCTCGATGAGGATGAGTGCGTGAGAAGGAATACTGTAATTGCATCTGGCTTGGGAAAAGAGGTGCACCTGGCCACTTTTTTTAAATCAGGGTAGCTTTTCTGTTTTCCTCCATTTGGCTTTCAGATGTTCTGAGTGGTAAAAGGGGAAGTGAGGAAGCGGTTAACTGCACCCAACTAACTTCAGAAAGATGAGTTCATCCGGAGATGGAATATGTAATATTTCCTTTTAGGGTTTCATTTGTTGTTAGGGACTTGCATTTTTAGTAAAACAAATAGAGCAAGTAACAATTCCCCTAGCTAGTCAAGCTGTAGTAACATTTTGGATCTGAAATCAGGGGAACCCAAGAAGTGGGAAAGAGGTTAAGGCAGTGCTGGGATTCACGTGCTTGCAAACTTTGACACTGAGCTCCCCGGTAGTTCTTGCGCTGGCAACTAGCACACAGTGAACCCGAGGTGGTACAGAGGAAGAAATCAGTTTCATAAGAATTGTCAAAATGCAGGCGGCAGCAAGTGGGGAAAAGGCAAGACTAGGGTTTTTCCCTCTTCAGTCTGTGCTTGTTGTGCAAGAAAGAACAGATACAGGAAAATGTGAAAATCTGAATGTAGTACTTTGGCGTGCCATATTTAGCCCTTGTTCATAGATGTCTTTATTACTTTTATTACATGGTGATATTCTCCAAAACATGCTTTTGTTTGTGTTCCTTCACAGAAGGAGGCTTTGTGAAGTGGCAACCATTAAGTGTGCCACAACTTCCCCTCAGAGTTGCAAAGTTGCCACTGGTACAGCTGACAAATAATTCACCAGTAATGACAAAAAGGTTTATTATCAGATAGGAAAACATCTCAAGGGTGGGTCCCATCCAGATCTGTCAGGGGCATACTAGTTTTTGTTGGTTTTTCTTTTTTTAAGAAGTTGGTGTGAAATAGAATACACTTAGAAATAAGAGGAGACATTACGGATACCAGGAATGGGATTCAAATTGTCTCAGATAAATAAGAGAAGTAGTCCTACATGAACAAGTCAAAATGTCGTAAGGACAAGGAGTTTTAGAATTACAGGGGAATAAAAAATAAATGCAAATTAATTACATGTTCCTTTCTTAAAAAGAAGAAAAAAAAAAAGGGCAAATAATCTGGCATGCACTAGCAGACAAAAAACAATCTAGAATAAAGGAGGTGCACAGTTTGTGTTTTTATACAGGTTTGTTTTTTTTTTTAATTCAACTTGGAATTGGTGAGGTCTCTAAGAATCTTGAGTACAGGAAGTCTGACAGATGCAGACAAACAGGCAGAAGTGCACAGAGAAGTGAGATGCCTGATAAGGGCTGAGGAAAATGATCTGTGAAGAAAGACTGAATGAGTTAAGCTTGTTTATCTAGAAGAGAGAAAACTAAGGGCAAAGTGTTGAGCATTTCAAATATATATTTTTACCAAAGTGTTATTAGAGAGAATATTCTTCCAAATGTCAATGTTTTCTCTGTTTTGTGAGAGCACTCAATCATAACTGTCTGTATCACATATGTTGGTTTATAAAGAGATTGATAACTAGTTGGTTCTCCATGTCCAACAAAGCACAAGAGAAAATCAATGTAACTCGCTGTGCAAAAAACTTAGGGAATATTCAGAAGAACTTTCTTACTCTTCAGGTAATGAATTGCTAGAACAGGCTACCAAAAAAACCTACCGCTGCATAATCTCCTTCACTGAAAGTTTTGATAAAGTTAGATAAACACCTGTGAGGGATGGTTGAGGTTTACTTCACCAGGCCTCAGTCTAAGTGGTTTGAATAGCGATGTGCTGAAGTTTTCTCCAGCCCTACGTTTCAACAGAAGAGGAAGGAAGAAATCCAAAGGGTTCCATTACTTTTTAATGCTTCTTCACTTACAGTTTTACGCATAGCCTGCTCCCTCCCGGAATTCTCTCGTTGATGGTGATCATGTCATTGGTACTGATTAAGAGTACTCATCTTTATAATAGGAAAGACCAGTAACCGTAAAGACAGAACTGTATGCAGAAAATGGTCTCTGTCCAGAGCCTGCAAAGGCAGGACAGACACAGGATAAAGGCAAAACATGAAAAAACACATTTTCCCCACTTTCCCTCTCCATCTTTATCTTTTATCTTCCTTTGCTCTTATAACAGTAACGTCCAACATCTCTCAGCAGATTTCCCGTATATTTGAGATTCTTTCCCACTAGTTTTTCTTATCCAGGACTTGAGTGTGTTTGCATGAATTCTACTTAAAATGGCTATAGTATGGGGGAGAGGGCATTTCCTATGAACATGACGTCTCCTTGTCTAAAATCTGTACACAACCCATCTTCATAAAGCAGCCGATCAAAACTTGAAGATGTAGGGCAACGTGCCTCAAATGTTTTCAAAATAATCATCTTACAAAAACAGCATGGCTTCAAAATTCCTATGAATGTATGCTATCACCATTTTTATCTTGTCTTGTACTGTGCTTAAAAAGGTCTGAAAATGGATGCCAAATTGCTGCAATTATTAGTATCTATAAAATTGTTTTTAAAAAGTGATAAATGGCAAGAACTGTCAGATTCTACACTTAATCTTAATCTTTTACCAAGACTGGAACAGACCACGTAATTTTAAACTTTTATGTTAAAACTGTATGTAAAAAGAATCCACGTGTTTTGGCTCTACTGGGGTCAAATTCATCTCTCTCCCTGACATTAGCAAAACTAGTATGAAAACTTACAAACTCAGTTATATGGTTCTTAAATTTTTGGAAATGTCGTTTTTCTTCTATTGCTCATTCTTTGACATTGTGGATACATCACTGAAGTTTACAGTTGCCTCTAAATACTTGTGGATCACTGTTCGTAACTGTGTAAAATCTCGTGATTTTTGTCTGAGAAAGGACTTCAGCGCATCCCAAAATTTCTCTTTCCACAACAACAGTCAATTTAGTATGTTGAGTGGCAACTTTGTTTCGAGGTTGTTGTTCTTCGTTTTGGCTTGGGGTTTTTTTGTTTGTGTTTGTTTTTTTTTCTTTTTAATACAGCAAGTCACCTGCTTGCATGAACTCAATGTTTATTTTCTACTGGATGGTACTGGATGCCAACTTGCAACCTTTATCTAAAATATATCTCATCTCCAGGGATGTGAGTCTGCTTGTAAAAATTAGACTGGAACAAGCAAGCAGAGAAAAGTTTGTAAATACACAGCAGTAAAAGAATAAAAAATAAAATAAATATTAATGTGGAAGGTAAATATGCACTACAGTTAATTTTTCTTGAAAGAATAGCATGAGGTCAACCCTTGCAATTTTATAATCACAAAGAATGTAAAGAAGAAAATTCCCCATGCAGCATTTACACAGATAAGTGAAAGGAACTCCTGAAGAAAAGCTGAATGCACACTCTCTGCCTAAGCCACAAAACATCAGTACAAAATTATGAGTAGGTACAAGCCCAAATTAAACAAACAGTTATTTATACGTGTGCTTATGTTATATTCCCTTGGGTGGTCCAGCTTCCTTCTGTGAAACTATTCATGCTAACAGAGTTAAGCATGTGTACTCACAGGAAGAGTCTCTGAGGTCTCATAAATAAATCCTATTATGTAATATCTGATAAAGTTGTTTTTACATCAGTATCAAGCTTAGGAACAAGAATGCGTATTACTGGGCCAGACCTGAGTTCAGTGTCCTGTCACAACAACTGACTAGTGCTAGATACTTGAGAGAAATTTATATGTACACTGTAATGGGAAACATGGGATGATTTTTGCTCACAGTAGCCTTGTATCTCATTAAATCCTCCAAAGCCTTTCCAAGTCAGCAAATTCCATAATCCACAGTATTTAAAAAAAAAAAAAAAAAAAAAAAAAAAAAAACAAAACCCCCCACAAAACAAAAAACACAACAACCCACAAAAAAAAAAAAAAAAAAAAAAAAAACCAACCCTAAAAGAAACCAGAAACGCCCTTTTAACAATTCTAAATTTGCCACTTTCTAAGAGGATGTCCTCTTGCTTTTTGGTTATCACACTGCGTATGTAGACCTTCCAAACTTCCTGTATCTGTTCCAGTTGCCCTGATACACTTATCATGGCACATTAGTTTGTCTACTTTCTTAAGTATTTTTTTGTTCTTTTGAATCATTCTTCATACAACCACTTTTTCTGTTCTCCATTCTTTTCATTTTCTTTTCCTCATTCTTTCTAATTTGCAACATTCATTCTGAAAGGGAGTTTTCAGTGTTGTACAGTTTCAAAATAAGCTGCAGTACTT
The DNA here is from genome assembly GCF_000699145.1 of Aptenodytes forsteri. Lineage (NCBI taxonomy): Eukaryota > Metazoa > Chordata > Aves > Sphenisciformes > Spheniscidae > Aptenodytes > Aptenodytes forsteri. The sequence goes on along the minus strand of NW_008794581.1, from coordinate 7,236,163 downwards.
GCATAATGACATCTTTTTTTACATTATTTCTGGCTTGTTAAATTTGTCTAGGCTGCAAATTGAGCTGTGTCGTTATTGTTCAGGTCCCTTTTCTGTGCAAGTATCATTGAACTAATCTGTGTGTTTTTGCAAGGCACATTACTTACATTTGTCAACATCAAACTGCATTTGAAACATGCTTATCTGCCTCTGAAGCTTCTCAGAACTGCCCGAGTAACTAGTAAATTGAGGAAGCAGGTCAAGCATCTGTATAGGCTGAAGCGTAACTTGCACGTTTAAGCAAAAACTTTTAAGCTGAAGTTGAGTTTAAGAGCAATGTCAACGTAACAGTTCAGGTTCTGATGTTGCCTGGGTCTGGTTTCCATCTCCCTCGGTGACGCCCCTCCGACTAGCCGCCCCTTTCACGCACCAGCAGCTGCTGGGTAGTACCGCCTGTCCCCCCCGACGCCGAGGTACCACGGCACCCGCCCACCGCGCCCAGACAACGGGCTACCTTTCCCGGTCTGTAACCGTAACCTTCCACAACTACAGAGTTTTGGGGGTTGGTTGTTTTTTTTTTTTTCTCTTCCCAAACGTGAGGGACTGTGTTAGAAGCCTTTGGAAGTTTGAATCGTCGCTGTAACGAGCTAGAGGGGAAGGACCGGTGCGCGCCCCGACCCCCTCCCGCCTCACTCGCGGAGAGGCGTTAGCGGGGGGACACCCCAATTTACAGTCCTCCCCTGCCTCACGGCACACAGGAGCCTCGCGGCTGCCTCCTAGTTCCCCCCCAGAAGGTTCCCCTCCCGAGATCCCCGTCCCTGCCTGCCCCTGGCATCCGGAGGGGGCACGGTGCTCCCGCCGGGGCCCAGCACGCAACGCCCGACCGGATGCCGCTTCTGCGCGTAGCGCCCCCCGCGCATGCGCCGGGTCTCGAGGCAGAGGCGGCGGGGAGGACGCCACCGTACGCATGCGCGTCGAGCGCAGAGGCGAAAAGGCAGGGGGAGGGGTGCGTCCTGCCGGCGCCGTTTAGGTCGAACTGTGCGCATGCGCCTTGGGGCGGCGGGCGCTACGCATGCGCGC
>NW_008794581.1:7220091-7234989 GCF_000699145.1 Aptenodytes forsteri | reverse complement strand
GACCCCCCCGCCCCACCCGCACCCGCCGCGGGACCCCAGGGGGAGGGCCTGCTGGCCGCTGCCGCCGCGGCCGAGGGGAAGTCGGGGAAGCGCGGCGGCGCGAGGAGCCGCCAGGATGAAGCTGGTGAGGAAGGACCTGGAGAAGGATAATGCGGGGCAGGTGACACTGATCCCCGAGGAGCCCGAGGACATGTGGCACACCTACAACCTGCTGCAGGTGGGTGACAGCCTGCGGGCCTCCACAATCCGGAAGGTGCAGACCGAGTCGGCCACGGGCAGCGTGGGCAGCAACCGCATCCGCACCACCCTCACCCTCTGCGTGGAGGCCATCGACTTTGACTCGCAGGCCTGCCAGCTGCGGGTCAAGGGCACTAACATCCAAGAAAATGAGTATGTCAAGATGGGGGCCTACCACACCATCGAGCTGGAGCCCAACCGGCAGTTCACGCTGGCAAAGAAGCAGTGGGACAGCGTGGTGCTGGAGCGCATCGAGCAGGCCTGCGACCCAGCCTGGAGCGCCGATGTGGCAGCCGTGGTCATGCAGGAAGGGTTGGCTCACGTCTGCCTGGTCACTCCCAGCATGACGCTTACCCGTGCCAAGGTGGAGGTGAACATCCCCCGCAAACGGAAAGGGAACTGCAGTCAGCACGACCGGGCATTGGAGAGGTTTTACGAGCAGGTGGTGCAAGCCATCCAGCGGCATATCAACTTTGAGGTGGTGAAGTGTGTGCTGGTGGCTAGCCCAGGCTTTGTACGGGAGCAGTTTTGTGACTACATGTTCCAGCAGGCGGTCAAGACTGACAACAAGCTTCTGCTGGAGAACAGGGCCAAGTTCCTACAGGTAAGGAGCTAAACAGTCTCCACAGTGGGTAAAAAGAGGCTGAAGAGCTGTCTGTGATAATAGAAGATAATTATAAGGGTAGCGGGAAATAATTCACTTATTAGACAAAATAAATTTCTGTCTGAGCATCATAAGGAAACTATTCTCATGCCTCCCAAACTATAAGGTAGTTATGCAGGATGCAGGGATGGTTCTTTCCTGGGATACCTTAATGTGGAGTAGAGGAAGTGTTAAATATTTCAAACTCCCTGTAAGGGCATATTTAATCTTCAATTAAGAGTGAAGTACAAGTTGGAAAATAGTTTAACTGTAGTGTTAATCTGTCATGCTATATAACATATATGTTTAATAACAGCTTTCTAAAGCTTTTTAAAGAAGAAAAAAAAAAAGTACATGGATGTGATAGAGGTTAGTTAATTGTGGTGTTAGTTTTGTACTACATAGTTAAAGGTTTTGCAGACCACAGCATTTTTTCCTGTTCCTTAGTCATCTCATTGATTGAGTGGGTGTGGTTTTTTGCCTTTCACTGAAATAGGCAAACTCAGAGCCTAAAATAAGTTTTCCTTTTCATAAGGAGACTTGTATCATTTTTTAACTGTAGTAGGCCTGTAATCTATGCTTGCAAAAGGCAGGGGGGTGGAGAAGCATGCCCCAGCACTTAATGGTCACAACGTTTAGGAGACAAATTGCACCAAGAAGCCTCCTTCTGCATTTGTAGCAAAGCGATAATAGTAAGTGTAAAAGTTTTAATGTACTTCACAGCTTTGCAAGCATAGTAGCTATGCAGTTGTGCAAGACTTGATGCTGTTGCACTGTGGGTCTGCAGTCTTAAGAGGTCTTCCTCTCCTGGAATGCTTTAAAAGGAAGAGGCTTAAGTCTTAGTTTCTTAGTAGTTTCAAGTGGACCTATCTTGAGGACTGTCTGCAACAGCTTGCATATTTGACCCAGTCTTTGAATAAGAGAAGCAGCTTTCCCGCACTTCGTAAAATACAGTTTAAGGGATTTGGTATAGGCTTTGGTTTGCAGGAGAGATCCTTTAAGAAAAGAATCAGGTTTCAAGAAAGAGGTAACTTTCTTGAATGATTATCAAGATAAATATTATGTATAGCGGAAGCTGTTTGTGATTGGCTAATCAAGAAAATGGTCCTTTTTAGTTAAAAAAACCAAACCTTTGACTTTTTTTACTCTAGGTCCACTCTTCCTCGGGACATAAATACGCATTGAAGGAAGCCCTCTGCGACCCAGCTGTAACTAGCCGTCTCTCTGACACTAAGGCAGCTGGTGAGGTCAAAGCCTTAGATGACTTCTATAAAATGCTGCAGCATGAGCCTGACCGGGCTTTTTATGGTCTAAAACATGTGGAGCAGGCCAATGAAGCCATGGCAATTGATACCTTGCTGATCAGTGATGAGCTTTTCAGGCACCAGGATGTGGCTACACGCGCCCGATATGTTAAGTTGGTAGACAGCGTACGGGAGAACATGGGCACGGTACGCATCTTCTCCAGCCTTCATGTGTCTGGAGAGCAGCTTGGCCAGTTGACGGGGGTGGCAGCCATCCTGCGCTTTCCTGTGGCTGAGCTCTCTGACCAGGAAGATGAATCTAGCTCTGAAGAGGATTGATAACAGTGAACTTCACGGTTTCTTTACCAAGTCATGTTGAAATGACATTAAAGACCCTCCCTTCCTAAATACCGTGTGCAGATGTGCCATGACCTGTAATTTAAGTTTTTGATAGTATTTCATACAGCATATAGCTCTGCTCAGCACACTAATGGATATCTGTTCTGTGGTAATGATTATTGGTATGCTGTGCATTGGAGTTGACTGTTTTTGCAAGTTACACCCTGGACCTCCAGCAGTACACGAAACTAATTTGACTCCCCAAAGCTGCTCATTCTGCATGTTAAGGCAGACTGGCAGCTTGGTGTTTTGGAATGTGTATGAAAAGATAATAAACTAAGAGGGAGAAAATTATGTCAGACTGTCTATTTCTGTTTAAATGCTTGAAAACAGTATTGCAAAACAAAGGTAAAGGTTTTTGATAGGTCATGCAAGACCTTGATCTTATTAGGAATTCACCATTCTTCCCAAGATGTGGCAAAGGAGTGGGATAACATTATCTGTTAGGGGTTTTTTTGGTGTTATGAGTCTTAACTAAAATATTTCTGTGAAACACTTGAAGCAATCTTTCAGAAACCAGACCCTTTAAATTAACCATTTCCTCCCTGATATGATAGTAGACGCAAGACAAATTGTGAAGCTCAGTGCACCCATTTCAGTTACCTTTTTGAATGCTGTTATCTTGGGAGATTGTCCTGACGGCTAACAAGGTATGATGTATCTTGTCATTGACTGTGTTCTGATGAATTGGCATTGGGATTGTGTAACACCCAGTTCTGAGAAGGTATATGAAAAGGCTTACAAAATCAGGACCCTAGTTTTCATGAGGAATCTTTTGACAACAAATAGTTTAAGTAAGTTCATAATCTGGTATTTGTCTCTTTGTGTACGTCTTTAAAAACATACATAAGCTGTGATACAGAAGTAAGGATTACAAATTTATAAATTGAACTTCAGCTTAAGATAATGACAACTGTAAAAATCAAAATTACTTTTCCAATTATGTGATCTGCTCAAAGTATTGAGAGCCACTGAGTTTTGTTTCTTCACTGGACAATAAATCTTAGGCTGAGGAAGCAGAAACTGCTTTTGGATTCTGACATATCTGCAAGGGGATTGTTCAGTTTAAACCGATGTTTGATGGTGTAGGTTGTGTGAGTAAATAAGCATTTCTTTTTTTAAATGTGGGAGGGGGGCAACAGGAGAGACTTGCCAAAAATACATTTCATTTAAGAAAACCGTGGAAGACTTCTGAAATATGGAAAGGGACATAACAATGGAAGATTAAAAATAAAAACACACAAACTTTTAGTCTGGGTAGAATAATTTTAGAAAAAGCATTTTTAATGGTACTGTGTGCTAGCTCTGTGAACTTGATATTATCTATTGCTAGCTGCAACATCTGCCTAAAATCCTTGATAGAGCAGTACTTCTGGGTTAAAAGCCATCTCCCCTTTTCCCATCGCCCACAGAGTCTAAAGAATGCATGAACAGAACTTAATTAGAGCTGTACTTTATTAACACTTTGATTCTTCTCTCACTGAAGACAAGCAAGCCCATTAAGACAGTTGTTCAGAGTCAGCTTGCACAGATAAACTATGTTAATTTGAGCTTTACGTTTTTGTCTTGAATGGTGTTGAGCGCCACAAGTCATAGAATGCTCAGGTAGGCTTCCTTCAGCAGTTAGGACTGGTTAAATTAAAATTTCTTTTTTTTTCTTTTAAAAATCTGCCTAAGCTGATTATACACTTTGCCTGCTAGAAAGCACCATGATTCTTGCTGTGTACGGAGTTTAATGTAAAAACATAAGAAACAGGTAGAAGAATCTGACCTTCAATAAATATTATTTATATGCAGCAAACTATGGCTTTAAATAGGCTCATAATGTCTAAACAAAGTCATTAATTTCTTTAAGATAAGCTGGTATATTAGTATTTCCCTTCTTTTAAGAAATGCTAATTTGTTGCAATTGTACACAAATGATGCTTACATTCAAAATTGTAATACAGCAGGAAATTCTTCATTTAATTCTCAGCAAACTGAGAGACAAATCAAACTGTTCCTGGGTTGTGGAATGGTTTGCTATTTTATTAGACCAAATTGATTCCAGTTATTCCATTTTAAAGAAGAAATTATGAAGAGTTTTTGCTGTGTACTATAAGATCACAATGGCAATTCTGCAAGTCTATGCTTTGTGCTTGTGGTGTGGTATCACCAAGGAAAAGAAGCAGCCATTTTGCTGCTTATTTGTTTTTTAAGGTATAACAGCAAACATCTAGTAAGAAAATATGTTCACAGTGATTCTTTTCATTATTTACACTTAGAATTAAAATTCTGCACAGACTTTACAATTTATGAGTATTTTTCTTTGTTTAGCTATTGCTATCATGGCATTAAGACTCTGAAAGAAATACACATCTAGTTGCCCAAAGTATGGAAGGGTGGGATTTTTTTTTTTTGGTAAGCATTTTTGTAGTAAAACAAATATACAATCACTATGTAGACAAATGCATCCTGTTTCAGGAAACAGCTTAAGGGCTGTTAAGGGTATTAAAAGTAGCCTGTGTTCAGTAGTTGGCAGATGCTTGACCTGGCAAAGTTCCAGTGTTGCTAGTATCTTTTACATTTAAAGGAAGTTTAAATAGTTGAAAAGTCCATATTGACAAAGATGCTTGCTTAACACAGACCTTAACATCTGTGTGTAGATCGCACTTACGCAGATGACACATGTTATCTGCAGATCAAATGAGTAAGTACTAGAGCCATGGGAAAATATTTTTTGTGTCTCATCTCTGGAATTAAACATACATGAACTAAAAACTGTCCACAATATGAAAATTGTTCTCTTGCATCATAAAGCATTTAGTAATTTTGAACAGTGTTTCGGTTTAGTTTCTGATTATATTCTGATGTAATTCTGTGAATTACTAGCATCATTTATCTTCCAATTTTTCAGTTTTCAAAGTAAATGAATACACATTGTATGACTTGTTAATGTTTATTACGTTTGGTGGGAAGAAAGCTTTAAAAAGTATCATGAAATCGGCTTGATCCTGAACCCTGCTGTGCTCTTAGCTTCAAAGTTTCAAATAAATTCATTAATGTAGGTCATGAAGCCACTCTTGCAAACTCATACTTTGGAACAGGCTCCAGTTTGTTAGTTTTGTCACCTTTGGCATTTAAATCCAATTACTATTATATCAAATTTTTTTGTGGTTGTTTACTAAATAAAGTTTGGTGCAAAACATGAGGTCACTACCAGGAAGAGACCAAAATAATCCTACTAGTTATAAAGCAAAATAAAAGATAAATCTTTCAGTAAAACTGTAGAGCATTTAACAGTATTTGACCTGGGGAATTCCTCATTTCCCTCCTTCCTGTCTTCACCCTTGTACACTGTATGAGTAAAATGCTGGTAATAAATGATCTTTCGACCATTCCCTGACCAGCAGTGTAACAAGAGCCCATAGCTCTTCAGCTTAATTTGTGATGTTAACTAGCATGATGTTTTTAAAGCCATGTAAATGTCTGAAGTAATTTTCATTTGCTACTGTTTTCTCAAAGGTTAAGTAGCCCTGAATATTAAAACTGTCTTACTTACCCTTTGAAAGTTTCTTAGTTTAACTTCTGAGCTGTTGACCTTGGTTTGCCTTTTTCTATGAAGGTATAGTACAGCTACCTTCTCCGTTGACTGATTTATAGCTTGAGCCTCTAATTTCTTTCTGGAAGCTGCATTATCCATCCAGAAAATGTGCTCAGTTTCATAAAGGCAAAGTGGGGATAAAAGGTGTAATCATGTGCATGTGATCTTTTTTAGTCACCCAGTCCATTCACTTTTCTCTCAGATTTTCGTACCTGTTTTTAAAGAAAATAAGCCTGTTTCATAAAGGAATAGGTGTCTAGTTTTGCAGGAAAAAACATGTTCTCAGGATGTTCATGCTGTTGTTTTATCTGAAGCCACATTTGTGCAGTGTGTGGTCTATTTCTTCTACAAAAGATCTAAGAAAGCAATTTTTAAAATGTGAAACTGCAATTAGAAGGTCTGCAATTAGGAATCCTTGTTTATAACCCAAAATTGGAATTCGTGCAAGACACATAAGAACAAAAAAAATGAAGGAATGACGTCAGAAAACTACTTATCTTTGTACTTTTTAGATACGGCAAAACTTCAGACTTGAATTTTTTTTTCTTGCTCTCTGATACGCCAGTTGCTTTTATCAGTTGTTCCCCCCCCCCTTTTTTTTTAAAGATAAAGTTAAAATGTTTATTTTGGAATGAAGTTCTTAAAATGTAGAGCTAGGTGCAGCTGAAGTGGTTCAGGTTGATGACTATCAAACAAAAAATTTTTTCTTCAAGCTGTGCTAATGTGGGGAATGATACAGGTCTGGAGTTGTCCCCTTCTCAGTTCTTGTTAATTATGCACCTGCAACTTATTGCAAGGTAAATGATAAAAGTTTTGATGCTGTTAGGATTTCTTAGATTTAGTTTGATTTGGCAGATGGTGGGAACAAAAGAGAGACATGGTGTTGCAGTAGATTATTTTGCAGTATCTGTGTTTCTCTTATAATGGCCAGAACTTGCTTTTAGAGACTGTTGTATTCAGATTTTGTGTAGCAAAATAGTATTTTGCAAACTCATTATTCTGCTAATTTAGAGTTAAGAAAATGCCTAACCATTTGGGTCTTGTGATGATTCTTATAATTCTTAACTCAGGCTCTGACATGGGTTGAGCCTGGGCTTTTTCAGTAGTGGAAACAGTAAACATAGGCTGTAGAGCTTCTTGTGTGACGGTTGCCCAAAGAATTGCTTAATAAGCATGATGTTTAGTCCTGCCACATTTTTTATGCTTGACTCAAGTAGGGCATTGACTTTGATTTGAGGATAACTGCTTGCATGATACAGAATATAAAGGAAAGAAATGTCTCCAGTCTAAACAACCAAACTGTAGTGCATATTCCCTGTAAACTTCTGAATTTGACTGTTTCAGAAATGCGGTATAGCTTTTATGTGAAAAAATTGGCTCCTAAGGTGTCTTAGCCTAAAATAGAGTGTGAGAAAAAGGTCTCTGAAATCATACTTGTTTATTCTGTTGTCTGAAAATAATTCTTCCTCTTGTCCCACTTGAGGGCTGTACAAGAACCAGAGAGGGAGGCTGATATCAGACCAGGACTTCCTTCCAAGTCAGTGTCTTCTGGGAAACGCAGCACAAAGCAGCAGCTTTCAAGCTCTGCCAGCTCTTGTCAGATTTTGCTAAATCGATCTCTAATTTATTGCCCTTTTTTAGGGAAATGCTGTGTTCACAGCTAATGTAATTACTGTCCTGCTGCTCTAATAGTTACTTAGAAGTCAAATTAGAGCTGATCATGAATCCTCTGACAAAATAGCTGTTCCTTTAGAGAATGTTAATTAGTTGAAACCAGCCCTCCTTTTTAGGAATGTACATACCAGACTTGATGGGAAGTTTTTTCTCTGGTTCAAAATGGAATTTCTAATCAAAGCCAAGCTTAGAATAGCAAAGAAAGAGTCTAGGGGTTTATGGAGTCATATGGGACAGAAGATACGAAGCTTAAGACCCTTTTCTGTTTCATCGTTAACACTAGGCTAAAGATGCTCCCTTTTCTGTCAGTGTCTTTGGTAAGTACTATTCCACATTGAATAAGCAAATAAATATTTTGGCTGAGATTGCTAAACCACAACTGTCTCAGATGTGATATCTTTTGGCATGTGGGAGACAATTTTCAGATTTCTGATCTGAATGGGACAGGAGAGTGACTGAAAGCTGGGACTGTTCCTACCTAACACACTCCAGCTGTAGTCTTCATGTTTCAGAAAAAAGCCCTGGGTAGGGTTCCGTATTTCAAAAATATTTTGGACCTGGTGGCAGCCAAGCAAATCTGCTTTTGAAGACAGGCAGATAATTTCCCCTGCAGCCTTAATATAAACCCTTAGACACTCACATTACTTAGAACAAATGTTTTTAGCTGACTTCTTACTGAAAGGACTTCAGAACAAAGAAATGAAACACAAAATGTATGGAAAGATAATATATGTGTACGTGTATAAAGATGCCCTATCCTCAAAGAATGTGGTATCTTCACATTAAAAAAACAAACCTTAACTTGACTCTTTGCTTGTAGTTGCTTTGGTAGCTGAAGGAATGACTCAGGACGCAGGTGTGATAGTTATCTTTAGGCCTCAAGATTACTTTATGGTAGGATGAGCTTGGTAGCAAGTGCTACTTTTAGGATGTCTGGCAGTTGGTTGAATGCTCATAAACGTCTCCTTCAACGGTTTCTGAAGCTTTGAAAGCTACAAGCAGGTTTTGCTGAAGAGAATTGCCCTTTCTTTGACCTGCAGTGTTCAGCCTGGTGACTTCAAGTGTTTAATACCGGTACAGGTATTTTGGTTAGGTGTGAGAGAAATTAATTAATTGCATTTGTTTATCTTACCCGAATAGTTGCCATAAGACCATTTCTACTCCCTTTGGTAAAGAGAACTGTTTATCCCATATAATATATTCCTCTCCTGAGTGGAAATTGCTGTACTGCAATAGGGTGGCTAAGAGAAGCTGAGATGGACTTTCTTCAGATACGCTGCTGGGAGAACATCAGCCATCTGCCAGGACAGCTGTGCCTCCTGGGGCAGGGGCTGCCCTCGCTGCAGGCTGTACCTAGTTGCTGCTGGGACTGTGGTGGTGAGAGGCAGAAAAGGAGCAGCTGCCTCATGAGGGTGCTTTTCCAAGTTCCAGAGCTGTGAGGAAAGATGAAAAGCTGTGGTTCAATGGAAAACATGAGATGCTGTGTTGGGCACAAGACCTCTTCCCCAAAGAGAGCCACCATGGGTGTTTGAAATACCTGTACTCAGTTCTAACAACTCATCCTCAGTTGAGGGTAAGATGCTAGCTGATGTGGTTAAGCTTGTGTCTGAGGGAGAGGAGCCTTGAGCCTGAGGCTGAGACTTGAAATTGAGATACTGAGACCTTGCTAATCCTGTCACTATGGAGTAAGTAACTTCTGACAAGCCTGCTACGCCAAGTCTCGCATGTGGAGTCATTGCTGTATCTGAGGCTTGTGAAAGACTGTCTTTGTCTTCCTTTCATACCTGTCTGAAAGCGGCCTTCTTTTACAAAAGCAGTATGTAGTGCTTTGTGAAACAAACACCTTGATGTATTGCGTTGGCAATCAGCGTGATAAGCAAAGGAAAAATTTCTAGTCAGACATTAAAAAAAACGGACAACAGAAGCTGATTGAAATAAACCTTCCAGAGTTTTTGAGGAGGTGCTTGGTAAGAAGAAACAGTAAGAGAAAGCCAGAAAAAAAACGTTAAAAGGTTTGTTGGGGTTTTTAACAGTGTTTCAGGTTGTTTCAACTAAAGCATTGTTTTTTAAGATAACCAGACTAGTAAGTCAAGTCAGTCAAATGGCAAGTTTTTAGACTTTTTCTCTTGAAAGCCTCAGAAATCAGTTATTAGAAATCTATTAATACACAGTTATGCATTGTGATCTTGGTAAACAACAGATTTATGATTGCTTGAGCAATTGCAAGCCGTCTGCATATGTTTTATCCAAGTCTAGTTAGATGGTCCTGTGTATTTTTGTTATGAAACAAAAGTCCTGTTAAGTGTTCAGAAAGAATGAAATTAATGTTGACAATTAATGCTGACAACTGTGTGTCTAGCCTTTCCTAATTTTGAAGACTTGTCTTTCTAGCCTAAATAGGTTATATATATTTACAATAGTCTTTTTTTTTTTCTTCCAGGGGAGAGTATTGAAATTGTCACTGAAAAATGTTTAGGGCTTTAGGCAGTAGTATTTTGAAATTGAAGTTTTCACTTTTACTTCTAGAACACTTTTAAAACTACTTTGTTCCCTAGCTTAAGCACTTTTATTTTGACATAAGAACTGGCAAGAAATAAATGTATGTTGGAGAGCAGAAAGTTCCTACTACTGGAAAAATGAGAAGTTGGAACGGCCTTCCAGTCAGAAAAATCAGAGCAAAAGGTCGCTTTTATATGGAATTTTTTTACCCTGAAAAATATGATCTAGTTGCCAGCAATAGATAGGAATCAATTCAGCAATCCTGTACCCTACGCTCTGAACAGAAGCAGAGTGCTTGCTGTTGTTATTTTAGCAGAGCATTGTGTTGCCCTGTTTATATCAGTCCAATTCTTAGCACATATGTTCGCACCACATCCCAACAGACACACCAGATTGCACCACAATACTGACCTCGTGTAAGACAGGGATTAGCCGTTCTGAACTGATGGTGCCAAGATGCTTAGATTAGGTACCTGATAGGGGTTTAATGAGTACTTTCCTTTCGATCTTTGCCAGTTTGATGTCCTCCAGGAGCTTTAAAGTTCTAATAAATAATTTTTGAGCGTTTTATTTGTAAACAGGCATCAGACTCAAGTCATTGATCATTAAATATGTTTCCTTTAGAAAGCATGTTTTGTCCAACAATTCTGAAGCGAGCAGCTGTGAGGTGGTCCTCTGTGTGTATCGGCACAGCTTAGAAAAGTCAGTTTCAGACACAGGCAATAAACCAAAGAAGAATAAAAACAGAGCACAACATCAGCACTGCTGTGCTGCCTCGTAGCTGGGCTGGAAGGAAAAGCTGGGAGTGACCCGTTGCCACTCTCTGCTGCTGAAACTGTAGTTGAGATGCTACTTGCATAAAGCTGATCTTAAAATCTATGGTAAGGTAGCACGTATTTGCAGAAGGAGTATTGTGGGACATAAGGTGGTGGCACAAGGTTCTTTTGTGCCTTTTTAAGAGGTCCTTTTTTAACCCTTGCAGCTCCTGTTGACTTTAGAAGACTGAGCGACTCTTAAATAACACCAACATTGACCTTAGCTTTGCAAACTTCAATTTAGCCTGGACAAGTGGCATCTACACAAGAAAATAAAATTTCCTCACTGTTAAGTTTCCATGGTACTTTTGTGAAGTTGATGCAGATGTTTGACAGAAAGAGTAACTGGTTCTTCACGGAACTTCTGGTAACACCAGAATACTTTCTGAACAGGACTGAGATGGACAGATATCTTAAAATCACGGGTGTACTTCATGTGCCGTGGGTGGGAAATGTAAGTTATTAGCACCAGTAATTCATGTAGAAAGTTCTATCTTAAACAGCATCTAAAAAACAGGATGTTTTTCTACCTCTATAGTCCAGCTTTTATTTTTTGGGGGAAACAAACCTTCCTCTTATAATCTCTTCACGGCTAGTTCCAAATTTCCCTGAATTGTTTATTGACCAGTAAAAAAGAACTTTTGCAGTAAAAAGACCTGGGATTAATTCCATAGTGCTTTTGACTGGTTTACCAGTAAAATCCCTACACCAACGGTACAGCAACACAGGTGCTCGTGCTTTTACTGGCACTTGAGTGTCTTAGTCTTTAAAAATTAGTAGATATGGTTGATGATGTGTATTATTATGCTAGAGTTTTCAGCACATTGCTATTCAATATTGATAATTCATGGTGATATACTGGCTTTTGGAGAATTTATTAACTTTTTAATTAAAAAAAAAGTATTTTGACTATAAAAATATACCACATAAGAGAAGAATATTAAATCCCCATAAACTGTTACTGCAATTTTTAAAATTACTTTATTTCCCAAACTGGACTGTGAAATGGCAATGGTAGAGGCACTGATCTTGATCGTATTCCACTTCCAACATGTCACACATGATTATTTCAGGGAATAAGTTTCTAACATACACTAGAGGGGTATCTTTCATTCTCATTGCAGCTGAGCGATACTGGTGTGAAGTTGACATTGTGGCTTTGTCAGTTTTTCTGATGATCTCAGGTGAACACTGTATGCCACTTCCTGACTTACTGGTACATGAATCCATTTATAGAAAGTTCAGTTTTATCTGTTGCCTGTAAATTATGTTCACCTCACAGGTAGACTGGAGATTAGCTACTAACATATAAAACAGCTAGCCTGTGAAAGTCCTTGTGGTTGTCTTAGACTAGAAGATGAGTAAAGCAGCTTAAGTAAAATAAATACATGTAGCAGCAGTCTATGAATTGCCTAGTGCAATACCAGTTGTTCTTGTGGTTTGTTTTTTTTTTTTTTTGTCCAAATGAACAAACCTTTGTATTGCTGATCTTCAGTTTTTCTTAGGGTGCAGTGTCTTCTGTGATGTGTATGTGGTGGTGGTTTTTGTAGCCTTTTCTAGATTAGGCAGCTATTTTATGGTTGTTTATGTTGGATTTAATGACCACTGTGGTCATTTGCAGTCCCACGTTCTCTGCTTGGATTTCTCAGTTAAAAATGTAAAATGTAGGTTATCACTGAGACATATTCTTTAAACTGTCCAGTGCAAGAAAAGATTTCTTACCACAGTTGACAATTCATAGGCAGAGAGAAGTAAGGAAACAGACTGGCTGAGAATTATCTTCTCTTTTAGCAGTGAGCAGTCATAACTTTCAAACCAGAAGATCTCTGTATGTCTTGGTAGAGAGCTGATACCATGATTACCCGTGCCAGTGCATGCTTGAGACAGGCTCAAGATTTTGCTAGTGAGCAGGTCAGAGCTGATCTGTGCAATCAGGCAGTGCCTGCTACCCCGTGCTCCGGCGGGACAGAGCTGGCGTTCCCTGTGGGCATTTCACTGCTGTGCGGCTGGGGATGAAGAGGCACTTCCATCTGACCCCATGGTGTGAGAGCGCTAGCAGCTGGGGACCATTCATGGTGGAATTCCAGCATTTCAACAAATATGCTACATTACTGCCTGTAGCAATCTCTTATCACCTATATTCTCACTGTAGTAATTTTTCTGGTTACTGATAGGAGAAAAAAATAAAAAAAAAAATCTTGAACATTATTACTGACAATACAGTTGATTCATTGCAAAGAATTAACATATGCAATAGAAAAGAGGAATTGTTTAGATGATGGTTCATTTTTTTCAGTCTAAGCTCAATTTTTAAACCTTTCAAAATTTGCTCTTAGCAACAGTAGGTTTCATCCCTTACTCTCCAGTTCTGCTCTCAGAAAACTGCAAGTGTGATTATTTCAATACAAAAAAAATTGGTTTAAACTTTACTAGGATACTTACGGTTGTAAAAGTGTTTTCTATCTTAGACTGTTGTAGTGTCTCCCTGTGCCATTTAAATGGAGTTCAGTTTCGTAAAAATCCTTTTGATTTACATTTTGCTGGAACCTGTTAGCTCTATATAACAAGTTTGTCTGAAAAATAATGTAAGTCTTTGTGCTAAGAAGCCATTTAAAGTTTAAGAGTATTCAAGTCCCTGTTGAAGCATGGGAGTACATATTGTGAACAGGGAAACATGGAACTCTATTTTATGTAGCCATGACAGCAGAAGCTGGAGCAACACAGTGGTTTCCTCTTACTGTACTAGAAGATGGCTCAGATAAAGAAAATGAATGTTCTGTTGTGTTCCAATGAAAATTATCATAGACGCTGTATTATCAGAAATAATAGGAAAGGTGTTCTCTATACAACTTGACTATAGTTTGCAAGTTGATATCTTTTTTTCTTTTAATACACACGTCTGAGATTGAATTCTGAAGCATGTCCATCCCTGCTTGGCTCTGGAATTTTTGCGTGGTCAAGCTCTTTGCTTGCTTTTGGGGTTTTCTTTTCCCCCAAATCACTGCATAGCAGAGTTGTATGGGATCAAAGGAAAAGACAGATATTTGTAAGCTTCCATCTTTTCCCTTCCACTGCGCTTACTGCAGTTTCTTGGATCACAGCTGAATTGATATTGATGCATTTTCTGGACATAAAATATGAGCTATTGGCTTTTAGCATGCATGTTGACTGCATATGGTTTTGCTGTACTATATAAAAACTGGCTTGGATTTAATTTCTGTGGTGCTCTGCCTAGCTGGATGTGAGAGGGTCATATCAGGATATTTGCACTTCCTTTTAGAGGGTTTCTTCTCTTCCTGAAGCCTTGAGTGGTTCGGTTGAGAGTGAGCCAATGATTATGCTCAGCATAAGGCAACGAGAGACAGGAGATTGTAGCCATTGTGAAGTAAAGAAATGGAAAAAGTTGCTGCTTTTCAGAAAGCCTTTATTGCCACCAAAGCATTTCCACTCTGATTTCCACTCAGCCTTAAGACTTTGAGAAAAATTACCCAACAATCCCTGAAAACAATTGAGGAGAAAATTTAACGAATAATGATACCAAGTCAGGAAGGCAAAAAAAAGAAAAAAATTGTCCTTCATCTGGTAGGGAGATAGTAACATGAGTTTTCAGCAAGGCATCATTTTTTGCATCAGTTCTTGGATTATCGCATTTCCCAGAATGTTTAAAAGGAATTTCTGTCCTCCTGGGGCGTTTTATAGATGGGTGATTCTAAATTTGATGGGGTAGACTGATGAAGTCTAGACTGATCAGATAGACTGATTTTTTTTTTTTTTTTTTTTTTTTTTTTTTGTGGGTGGGTGTGG
>NW_008794581.1:7157304-7219823 GCF_000699145.1 Aptenodytes forsteri | reverse complement strand
TTTTTGGTGTGTGTGTGTGCGCTATGATTCACGTTCTCTGGTTTCAACAAGGCTACACAGTGGAAAGCTTACAGCAGCAGGACATCAGCCTGCAAAACTGGGATTTAGCATAACTGGGCAAGTAGAAAGCTTGTGGAAAACCAACTGAAACATCATACTTGACTCTTCCTGTCAATCTAGAGGAATTCTGTGCAGAGGAAAACCTACAGGTCCATGAGCAGTTTTGGAGAGTATGGTGAAGAACACATTTTTCTTTAGGTTAAAGAGTCCTTGTTTATTCACTTTTTGCATGAAACTAATCTCTTGCTCCTTTTTAAGTTTCTGGGGTTTATTTCAGAAAATAACATACACATTCATTTTAACCATGCTTTCTGTGTGAAATCCAAGTTAATTATAGATGACTATAAATATCTTCTATCTCAAAAAAAAAGATCAAGAGATGAAGGGTCCTGGGGGCTTATAGATAAAGCTAGATGGAACGAAACAAAAGTTGTAGTGGGATATTCAGGAGGAAGTGGTCTTTGATAGCAAAGGAGGGTTGGCCTAGAGGGGAACACAAAGATTGTAGGGACTTGAATGGAGTTAAGTGTTGATGGAAGAACTACATCCAAAAGATGGACTGGAGATCACTGGAGGCAAGCTGAAACATTTTCTAGGAGTTGTTTCACTTCCATCAAGCTGCTAAATTTGCTAAGCCTCTGTACATCTGTACAAGTCCAGTAGCTGACCTCACAAAGTTTTCTGTATGTGACTGCATATTTCTAAGGCTTTTTCTCCCTTCTGTGAGAAACTGCTAAGTGCTAAGAATTGTGCCCATGAGAGGACTACTTTCCAAACTTTGAACAAAATAGTTTTATTCTGATGACTGTCAACCGAGTAGGGCACATATTCTTGGTCTCTGCTATTGTATTTCCAATAGCATTTGGGACCACATTACAAAGCATTGATTCAGTATATTTTCAGGCTTGACACCGCATTAGAAAGCTATTTTCCAGTACAAATTATTCAGTACAAACCCATCAAAGGAAGCTTTATGTAATGGGTTGTACAAAGCATTTAATTGGTTTTGAAAAGCATGTGGCTACTGAATCTGGAACCACTTTCAAATATATATTTCTTTGTCTTTTTGGGATATTTATCTACTTTTAATAAGAAGTCTTTTTTTTAATTATTTGGTCTCATTCCAGGAAGTCAGTCTTTTGCTCTTCAAAGGTTAAAGATTAAAGAAAAAATGCTGGAGGGAAAACTATACAAAGGTTCTTTTGTAGCCCTGAAAAATAAAAGGCTTGATTTAAGCAGTATTGAAAAAGTTTCAGAAGTTGAAACTTTTTTTTAATATACAGTTTTATTTGAAATACGCTGATATTTAGCCAGCCAGAACTGAATGCAGCAGGAACTCCTACCGCAGCCTCTTTGGCCTTCTGCAATAAGGCCAGAGCACTGTGGCCCCTGAGCTCACAGACAGCAATTGTACCACGCCATTGTATTTTCTTCCACTTGGGATGTCTGTGAATAAATCTCTTTTTCATAAGACAAGACTGTATAATCCTGCAGTGACATTATCGCAAATGAAGCAAAAAATAAAATGTGAAGATTCTCCCATTTGCTGGTCCAGCAAAGAATCCACTTTCGCATGTTTGAGCTATGATTTCACAAATAGCATTTTTATAGGTATGTCTTTGAAGTAAATGCATGTTTAATCTTCCCTTGCTACGGGACAGATGCAGTCCAGCCTTGAACCCAAATCCACAGTGTTGTGTTGATGCAGCTAAAAAGATCCAGCTTTCAGGAGGTTTTATTTGCTGGGGCTTAGTGCTGCACTTACTGAAGGACACAGTTTGTCCTCTGCTACTGGCTTGATTCCAGCTAGCTGAGAGCAGCAGCACAGACTTGCACATGCCAACACTCAGTGGTATCAATTTCCTCAAGTGAAATAGTTTTCTAATTGCAGAGGCTAATACCATTTGCCACCATTTTGAAAATAAGCTTTTGTGGGAGGCCAAGCCAATGCTCCCAGTCCTGCTCCCCTCACTGAGTAACTGTCACCAGCATCCCAATTACTTCCTTTTATGCCATTTGCTTCCTATGTTTTCTAAGATCACAACAGAGACAGGTAGACTTTTGCAATATCAGCATAAAATACTTCTAAAGGCAATCAGTTATTGCCTTATAAACTAGGACATCCTTCCTAATATCACTTAACTTTCAGTAAATTTTGATCAGGTGCACTGTTCTGTGTTGCTGTATTGCACTCCTGTGTTGTTTGCAGGTCTTTAAAATATCCTTACAACATCATTAGCTGCAATATGTGCTGTACAAGACATTAAAGCAATATTTTATGTTATTTTTTTTATTTTTGCAAGAGGTCCGGGTATATGAGAACGCCATAAAACATTTTAATCTTATTTTAATCTTCAGCTTAAATTCCTCTATCCTCTTTTATTTTCCAGGATGGAAGCAATCTGGTTTTTTTTTCTGCTAATAACTTTTCTTGAGTTTCCCGATATTTTCCAGTTGTGCATGCTTTTGCAAGACATATCTACTTGGTTTGTTGTCCTCCTTGATTGCACTTAGACCTGCTTTGTTTCAGCCTCTTCTTGCAAAATGCAGAGGAATTAATAAGGACACCTGAAATGCTATAGCAGTAAGTATGAAATGGAACAAAAATAACACTTTTACCACATGCTGGTGGGGAGAAGTAGAGTGTGGCCAACATGTAAGCCCTGTTCAATGCAAAGTGCAAATTTGTCCTTTCCCATTTTTGCAAAACACATTAGTATTTCTCAGAAAAAACACCTTTTAGAGAGGATGCAATTGTCATTTGCTACAGACCATACACAGATAAAATACCCTAACTGAGTTTACTGTCTTCTCTTGGCTAAATCAGTCTTCGTGATGTCATTTATTGTGGGTGATTTGCGGTGATCTGTTTTTCATCAGTAAAGAGCCAGGTGTTAGGCTTTGTTGTACAGTTCGGGTTATGTTTATATCCATCTGTTCTAGCAAAATAAGGGTGCCTATTCTGCAGTTCTCTATTTGCAAAGGTTAGAGTGGCCAGGCAATATGCACATGGACAAGCGCCAGGGAAATCTAGTTTTGCACAGTTTAGAGGCAGAATAACCACGCAGACAGCATGAACATTTGGTTAAAAGATCTCATTTAATAAAACAGAAAAAAAAAATATTAGTGGCTACTGGACAAGTATGAGCTACTACTCTATGTTTGTAATAGAAATAATATTTGGGTTGTTGTCTTGGTGACTGAGTGTTAACCTTTCACGTATAGGTACAAACTGTGCTCAGCAAAGAATGCCGCATGCATCAGCTAGTGTTCTCCTCAGTTTAAATCGGCAGTGAGAGGGATGTTGTCCCAGGTTTTCTACAGTGCCTCATTTGTTGTAGAACATGAAGTTAAAAGCTGGAACTTCAGTTTTATCCTTTGATAAACATTTATATTCTGCATTTCTGATCAGTGCTTTGATCTGTATTTTTAGTCATTCTGTTAACACAACATGAAATCATTCAAAATCTTAATTTAACTTACCTACATTAATTGTGATTAAGTATATAGTCAAATACTATGTACCTTACCAAAAAAATGGTTTTTTTCTCCTTCATCCCCATAACTCTCAAAAGAATCCTCTCCAACTTCCCTGTAGCTCTTCTTTTTCCACTGCTTCTGCCAACAATCTTTTTAATTCATATACACAAGTTTGCTAGAAACGGATGAGAATGTGTGTATCTTAGACAGAAACTGGAAGTTTGGAAGAGTGCAAGCTAGATTTTGTTATACTAGCATACTTATATATAGTGTGTATATATACTATAGTGTATATCTAGAGTATACTATAGTGTATATATATACTATATATACTTAATATACTTTATATTAAGTATCATTTTCACAGTCACAATCAGTGATATTTTTAAATGTTCTGAATTGTCAGCTCATGTGTACAATGTTCTTTGTACTGAAAAATGAAACAAAATGTGAAAGCCAGGTTTATATAGTGTGTATATATACTATAGTGTATATCTAGAGTATACTATAGTGTATATATATACTATATATACTTAATATACTTTATATTAAGTATCATTTTCACAGTCACAATCAGTGATATTTTTAAATGTTCTGAATTGTCAGCTCATGTGTACAATGTTCTTTGTACTGAAAAATGAAACAAAATGTGAAAGCCAGGTTGCCGTAAGTCAGTACATTATTGTTAGTTAACAGTGTAATGTGGGTCACCGTAAACTCCACTTTTCCATTTACCATCTGCAGATTTGAACGTATCTTTAACTGGTAAGATTTCCTTTTACAGAATCTGTGGAAAATGTAATAAGATACCTTTAAGTCTATTAATTGTTTATGAGTTAATCTTACACTGCTTATCATGACCCTTCTATTCAAAAACATGCTCATGATGTTTCATAGCACATGGAAGCCACAGAAGGTCATGTAATACATTTGCATATTAAAATATGCCACACAGTTTGCATATGAAGTCAAATTTCAAAGCATCTGATTTTTGGCTAAGATAGAACAGGAAGATCAGAGAGCAAAAGGATAGCCATACTGGTCTATTCCCTGCTGTGTGGAGTCACCTCCTTTTTGTTTCTGACCAGTCTGGCCCATCTAGCTTCTTTTGATTCCTCTAGCTTTGTTTTTTAGAAGAACTTTTATTATTATTGCTCGTTCTAATTTGACCTCACTCAGAAGGACAAGGATTTGGGGGGTTAGTAGTAAATAGCTGGCATTTTTTGTCTTCTAGTTTGCTTGTTTTAGCATTTCACATTTTCAAACTTTCTGTTACAGCTATGAGGATTAGAAGTGTATTCTTTAAAATTACGGGATTTGAGTGTATCACATAACAGATTCCAGAAACTCAAGACCATTTAGTATAGTGAATGCACAGTAAAAATCACCGTAGTTGTCAATACTGCATCATTGTGAAGAAATTCCTTGTCTGTCAGCAAATGATGAAATGATGATGGAGGGTATCATGATGGAATGTACAGAGCACAGAGTGCACGTGTAACCTTAAGTAGCTTTAGGAGGAAGTAAATTGGAAGAGATGAGCTGGAATCTGTGACCTTTAATATTTCATATCATAATATGTTTTAAATATCATCATAAGGTGAAAAAACCATGCCTCTGAAGACCTCTAGAAGGATGTTCTGTCAGTCTTATTCAGGGGCTAAAGTAAACAGACTTCTGGAGTTCTTTAAGAGGAAACTCGACATGGAGAGATTTTGCATCTGCCTTTCTTCTTCAACTAAATAATGAACTCAGACACTTACTTTAGCAGGCGATCTCATTAGAACCATTTCATTGTCTAGGAGGTAGGTTGGGAGTCTAAATGACGTGGTCTGAATCCCACACACGGTGTCAAAAATAATAATAGCAATTATTTTTCCTCTGAAATTTAACAAAAGAAGATTTGAACCAGTGATAACTTGACTGAATTTTTAAAAATCAATTCTGTTGATTTCAATTATGCTTTGATTGACTGAGAGTAGCGGAGGAAAACACCTATTGCACATGAACAGGCATAGCAGAATTTCTTTAAACATAAGCGTTTAAGGAAGACAAAAGATGCATGGACTTTTCCAGCAAATTATTTCCTGTCAGACTGTCAGCCATGAATTTTTTTCTTATCGCTTGCAATGAATCTTTTCTGAAGAACAAAAGTAAACTCTGTTTTAATTTGTTCACTTCTTTGTATTTCCTGACTCTGACTGGAGGAAGAAAGCTAAAATAACACAAATGAAACTTTTCCTTTTTTGCTGTCCAGTGAAACTGGAAATACCTACTAAGTGATAAATAGTCTCTTGTGATAATTTTACTGCATTAAGCAGGAAATAAGATGCTGAGAGAGACAGATTAGCATTGACCACTCGGGAGCTTAATTATAGTAACAAGCTTTCTATGAGAATATCATCATCTCAATGGTGAATAACACAGATGTGTTTTAGTAACTGGACATTATTTAGATGCTTTGACATGCAGCAAGTATTATGGATATGGGTACTTTTATGTAGCTATTAAATGTCAGCAAATGATCATGAAATGCTTCTTTGAAATGAAAGTTTTGTATAATTGTCTTTTTAAGTAGTCTTGTTCTACAAATTCAACTAATTTTTGGTTATTGTGTATTAAATACACAGCTCTGCAGCAGCAGAGTCAGTGGTTGCTTTTGAAACTGACTTTAACAGGACAAAGATGGAAGAGATCACTATAAGAAATAAAAAATAAAGAAAAGATACATAGCCTTATTTTTTTATATAAATAGTAATTTTGGCTTTTTAATGAGCCTCATGGTGGATTACAATTATCACTTCAAGCTGGAGTTTTCACCCTATATACACCATTTTTCTGAAACTTGCTATACAGTCACATCTTTACAGTATTTTCCCTGATGGTGATCACTGAGCTCTAGGGTATGGGAAATCAGTCTGAAGAAGCATCTGCTCTCATGACTGATCTCATCATAGTCCAACACCACCGTTGTAGAGCAACTTTTCCTAAGTGGGTAAAGTTGGATTTCTGCAAATAGACACATACAGGTACTTTTGAGATAACAGCATCTGGTTACATTAAAAATTTATTCTGTTCTTTTCCAAATATGAAAGATTTACAGGTACTTAAGAATAGAATTAAGAGAAAACTATATGCTTTTTTCCTCTAATATAGATTAAAATTAAATACATCTGAAAGCTTTTCCTTGTTCTTTTCCTATGTGTGTCTTCTGCAAACCATTGAAAATCAGTTAATTCTCAAATTTATGAAAACTTGAGAACGACTACCTTGAATGATGGAAGGAACACTGTGTAAAATTCTTACATTAGAAATGCATGGAGCTAAAAGGAGTAAAAATATCTAAAAAGTTGTTTTATTTACTATTAAAGGTAGTAATGTTATTTGAATTGTGATTTACAAATGAGTGATGGACTTTGCAAAATACGTTTTGGATACAGAAGTCCAGTTGCTAACATCTCTGAATTTAGCTGCGTATGTATGTGCGAGGAAGTACGTTTTAAATCTCTTCCCAGCTGTGATAAATATGCCCAAAAAGCCACTTTCAACTCCTGTCTTGTACCCTCAGTTAAGTCATAATTGAACCTTGATTTCTTTAAAGTCTTGGGGTTTACGTGTATTGCTACATTTTTTTTTTTTTTTAAAGCTCTCCTTCACCTCGTCGGCTCTTCCAATGTTGATGTGAAAAATGCAATGACCTTCAGTGGGCCTCTGGAAGACATGTTTGGGTACACAGTCCAACAGTATGAAAATGAGGAAGGGAAATGGTAAGCTATTTTTCTTTTCTTAAATGGAAACTCCAAATTATCAGGTATTCGGTGACTCAGGTGCTGTATTATTTGTAAGTATGCCTGATACGTAAGGGTCAGATTCTGTCAGTCATATTTCTTAAACCAATGCACAGTCCTAAGGAAACTGGAAAGAGTGGGAGACTGAAAGATCCAAATTTATATCTACATTTGTTTCCTCAAAGACATAAATCAGTTCACAAAACGGGTAAATTCCCTGGTTGATGGAGCTGAGAAAGTTTTGTGTTATGCCTGAGCCCTCTTTTTTCCATTTACCAAATGAAATCATTATTTATCTTTTCCTTGTGTTAATGTATTGGCAGTGAAATTTCTCCTGTTTTGCCTAACTAATCTGCATTATGTATTTTTTTTCTAAAGTTTTCTGTCAGAGATTGTCTGAACTGAGGTTTTTAACTGGTGGGAAGATTTCCCTGTCAAAATATTTATTAATACAGTACTCTGCCTTCCCTTTTGGAGGGCTAATTATGTCTTGCAATGGGTAATATATTCACATTTGGGACTTGGAGCTGCCTTCTTAACCTGTCTTTTCCTTCTTGTTGTTCTCCTGAATTAGAAGTCATTTTGGCGTGCTTACTGGTATCATTGCTTCTTGGTCTTTTGATAAACACCTGCTTATGCTTTTCCCTGTAAGAACAAACTTCACAGGCTAACCACTGGCTGGAGGGCTGAAATAACGATTGACTGGTAAAAGGTTTGGGAATCCTGAGATCTCCATCATTCTTTGCAGATTGCTCTGGTTTCCCCAGAACTTTGCCAGTAATTTGACATTCTTGGTAAACCTAGGAACTCTCGCGGGCATCCTGGGGTGATGGGCACATGGCTGCATGACCGCCAGGTCAGACTGTTCTGCAGTGGCGGAGCAATCCCCCCCGCAAGCGCCGGGGCTGTCTGGCTCCACGAATCTGTCCACCACTGCAACACAGTGTTCACCATTAGCCATAATGGATGTTTACGGAAATGAAATTTCAGAGCCTGATTTTGAAAATGCTAGCTCTTGATTGCCCAGGTTGTAGGATGTTTAAATATACATCTGCATGAGGGTCATGGGAGAATAATAATGACCTTCTTTGAGCTAATTTAGACCTTCAGGAAATGGTATCCATTCTAGGAGCTGGGATTTTGCGAAGTAAGCTATATTGTTGTAAACTGTCCTGAAACCTTTCAAGAGCAAAAAATAATATAGAGCTGGAAATGGCAACTCTTCCAGTAGCTGAAGGAAGACAGGAATCTAAACTAGTGTGCTAGATCTAAACGTCTCTGAAATTAAACTCCAGAGCTGCTATGAAATTGTCAAGCTTTCAAGTTGCTTTCAGCAGAGCAGCATCCAGAGCAGGAAATCTGTAGGTTGACAGTTAAAAATAAATATACAAAGCAGCCTTGTGATGCTTTGTCAACTGCTATAACGCTACTTAGATACCACAGATAGAGCTTTTCAGCAACAGATATTCTGCAAACCTGACTGCAGTTGTTTCTCAATAAAACTGGGGTCCCCTAAAAAAAATCCCCTGTGCAAAAAAGACAAAATAGCCTTTCAGACCACTTGTTTCTGTTCATGGGGCTCGCTCTTTCTGAGAAAAGAACAGTACAGGGACATAATCCTGCTGAGCATTGATCACCTCCTATGGGATGTCAAGCACACTCAGCTTCTCTACAGTTAAATGGAAGTCAAGGATGCATGGTAGGCTGTGGTGCCGGTTTCTAAATTTTGGTGTAAAAATTACATACGTTACAGCATACAGCTTGAAAGAGCGGTCAGATCCAGTATATACTTGGAGTGTTTTATTTTGCTTTAGAATGAATTAATTTATTATTCATGAAAAAATCTTAATGGATCACAATGAGCTGTTCCAGTATGGTTTTTTAGAAGCTGGATTGTGTACTGGGTTTAAATTCTCCTTTCTGTCTTTTTTAAACCTGTAGGCTGCATTTTACCTGTTACATCATTCTATTCCAATATCTTCTGCCTGGACTCATTAATTTCTGATTAAAGGTTGAAATGGTTCTCTCAATAACTCTTCACAATCATCTAAGTGTCCAGGAGCAAATCTTACTGAACTATTACTCTTAATGGCAGGATTTCTGTTTTCAGTGTGTGCTGTGAATTCTAATTTAATCCAAGTTCTTCCTGACATATTTAATGGAGCCAGTTGTTATCTGCTGGGTAATGCTGGGCTATTTAATGTAACTAATGAAGATTTGAGAACAAAACCAGTGTCCATCTCTAAGCAGTGTTTCCTGCTGAAAACTGGATTTAGGAGTGGATGCCAATTTGTGGTGCTGTTATCACGCCAAATTTTGAAAAAAAAAAAAAGCACAGGATAAAAATCCTTAATATTTTAAAAATTTGAAACTTATTAAATAACTCTTTTAATAACATTATTTTTTATTAATGAGAGGAAAAAATTATGTATTTTACACTGCTGGCTCACATTACTTAAGACTGAATTCTTCTTCTGGGTCCTTGTGAGCTTCTCCTTTGGCATTTGGTCTCTCAGCATTGAAAATACATTTTTGTCTAAAATATATTAAAGATCAAGGAGATATTAAATAAAACAGATATTTCCTTCTGTATTACTTTTAATACTTGTCATCCACCCACCAATATTGCTTTTATTTTCCACTGGAATTTTTTAAAATGTTGTTCTATTGTGTAATTTGGTATATAGGCACATTTCCTTTCTGTGTCCTTATCAAAGAGGAGACAGAATGGCTGCTTTTGCTTGTATCTGAACTAGCATGGTAGATACTTTTCTTGCTCTCCATCCTGTACTCTTTGTATGGAGCTTGCTGCAGCTGTGCTGTAAGTTTTATTTGCTGATTTTCATGCCTTTTAAGAAAGAAGAAATTTCAGGTGACTTACTTCATTTGCAGGCTACTTATTGGTTCACCATTAGTTGGCCAACCTGAGAAAAGAACAGGAGATGTATACAAATGCCCTGTAGGAAGGGACAACCAATCACCCTGCATAAAACTGAACTTACCAGGTATGAAAGAAAATAAAGCTGTGTCATGTGGAGGAATAATAGAGGTCAGATCTTAGGAGATGTTTAGATAGTAAATATGCATTAGAATGGTTTCTGTAGAGAAAATTTACCTAGGACTCCAGAGCTAAATGTGAAGGAAGTTGTGATTGTAACATCAAAAATAATTTTATTTTAAAGCTTCTCATTGTCCTAAAGAAAATGTGCTCATAATTTTAGAATGGGCATTTGGCTGTGTTATCAAAACTTTATTATGACTGGCATTAATTGACTGTGGTTGGCAGTCCTGGCCACGGAGCCAGAAAGGCCATGGAGCATAGATTCATGGATTACCTTTTCCAAAGCTCTCTGAAGCCAGCAAGAGCCTTCATAATGCCATCAGTAAGCTTCTGATGAGAATGTAACTAGCCAGAACCAGGCTGATACATCTTAATATGATACAGGTAAATATTAATCATTTTCTTGCTCATGTGAAGAGATACATGATGTAGACAGGAAGAGACTTCCTGTTAATATGAATTTCACTAAATACACCTGTCGTGGTATTTTTTATCTCCTCTTTTCCCTTGAAAGCCTAAATGTCAGTAATGTAACATAACAGTAACAAATCTAAAAGCTGTTAAGTCATTTATAGCAGGCTAGGGTTAAAAAATGAATGTTTGTTTTCTAATTAACAAAACTGTGTGAACAGTAATCTCTTGCTTTCATGATGTGCTGTTATTTTTACTTTTTTTCTTTTTTGCGGTTCAAGAAAACTATTTGAGACAGCAACCCAGACAAATTTTCTGGGATAAAAGCCAGTCTCAGAAATTTTTCTTGATTGTTGCAATTGAAGGAGGAGGAGGAAGGGTGCTAAAATATTTGACGAAACTAGTGTCAGTCTGGGTTTTATTTTAAAAGCTGGAAGCTCCATGCTAGGATACATATACTTTAACATTTTGTTTTCACATTCCCAAATACTTAACATTTTAATCTATTTATAGCTGCTACTTCAGTTCCTAACATCGTGGAAGTAAAAGAAAACATGACTCTTGGAACAACCTTAGTGACTAACCCAAAAGGAGGCTTTCTGGTAAGAAAGGTCTTTTTGCCAATTTTAGAAGAAGTCTGTATTTTTCTCAGGTACCATAACAAAAACATTTCACCCTTTTTCATCTTTTAAAGGCATGTGGACCACTTTATGCTTATAAATGTGGGCGTTTGCATTACACAACTGGAGTTTGCTCTAATGTCAGCTCCACTTTTGAAACCGTTGAGGCGATTGCTCCATCTGTGCGAGGTAGGCATGCCACAAGAATTCTCTTGTGTGTCCGAAAATGCAAAGTGCCAAAGACGACAAATGTATACACACAGGCATACCAAAAAGTATGAACTGCTTAACTTAGCTACCAGCATTACCAAGTTAAGTAAATGTTTTCATTGTCCCTATATAACCTAAATTCTTGCTACTTTTGGAATTTATCTCAGTGTAAACAATCATTAGAGTGCTATGTGACATCCAAACACAATTGCTAAGAATAGTTGCTTATGTTTTTTACTTATGGCCAAAGGACACTTTTTAAATAATGACGACATGTTAAGACCTAATACAAACCCAATTTAGTAATATAGATAAAAATCTTAAAGACCCGGTCCTTTGGGAAAATCGAAGAGGAACAGATTGACATTGAAGAAGGTAGGGGTCACTAGTAAATACTCCAATTATATGGTCTTCTAATTCCATTCTTAAATTTCTGTTTACAAGAAAGTGCCTTGCTGATAAAGGGAACACAAACCATGTAAAACACGATGCAAAAGTTAATGAATGACAGCTGGTGTCAAACATGTCAGTGCAACCCCACTGCAGAAGGATATGCATTTGTTACTAATCACAAAAGTAACTGGAGCTGTGAGATATATCTGATCCTTGTTAGTATCAATTCTTATGTGACAATTTGTGTTGCAGAGTGTAAAACCCAGTTGGACATCGTCATAGTCCTCGATGGGTCCAACAGCATTTACCCATGGGAGAGTGTCACAGCCTTCCTAAACAGCCTCCTGAAAAACATGGATATAGGTCCTCAGCAAACACAGGTAACACGGTGGATATTTTATGGTTGTTTAGTTTGCGAGGAAAAAAAGGATCTACAGGAAATGGGATGAGAGCGTCGTCTGTAGAGCTCTTCAATTCCAAGAACTTACGGCAATGGGGTACTAAAACAAAATAGCTGAAACCACAACAGTGTCTGCCGCCAAGTAGCAATGTCAGGGAGGCTTTCCCTCCCCCTACCGCTCAGGCAGTCTGAAGAAACCAACTTTCTAACCTAGAGACATAAGTTAAGTGCGTTAAGTGAGGCCGTTTCAACATTGTCCTTTCCCACTTCCTTCCTCTCCACAACCACTTCTTGCCTTCTTTTGTACTTCATAGCACAAAGGTCATTTCTGTTCCTCTGAGGCACACATGCATGGTTCAGACAGCCTTTGATTATAACCTTTTTGGAGCAGCTTTCAATATTTTCTACTGTAGAGCATGGAGCATACAGCTTTCAAACATTTGAAATCATAATTAATGAGTGGCTGTTAAGGTGCATGTTATTAATGGCAGAAGCTGCATTTATATAATAAGTGGGGAGGGCCAAATACCCAGCTGCTATAAATCAGCACGGTTCCACCAGAATTAACAGAGCTACAACCAATTACCTCAGCTGGGGATCTGACATATGTTTCATAGTCTGCTGAACAGAGTATGTAAATAGCAATTCCAGCAGAACTCGGAGGAAGGGGGAAACATGGAAGCTGGGATACATTTTAACACGGAAAGCTTTATTAACAGCAACAGAAGAAACCAGGTCTTCTTTTCACTGCTCCCTTTTCCACCTCCCAAAATCAAGGATTTTCTGGGATCCTGTATGATATTTGATACGCTTGAGGCCAATACTTAGTGTTTTTGCTACTTCAGGTTAGCTCCTAACATTCAGCTCCAGTCTTCACAAGGGAGACTGTGAGGTGTAAAGGATACCTCTGCAGAGAGTATCCCCGTCATTTTCCAAGTTAATTAGGGTTTGTGAGTTACCACCCAACTCCTGTTGGCTGTACTGAATACTGGCTGATAAAATTATTACTTATAAACTGTCAACTTTACAATCATGTCCTGTTATTTTAAACATGATGTTCTTCCAGATGTTTTGAGGAAGAAGGACAAACACTTTGTCAAATTTAACAGAAAAAAAAAAATCTTCCTGGTGCCTTAAGCTGGTGATTACTCAGACATGTACCATCTTGGGAGAATAGTGAAACCTGAACTTCCCAGTATGGGGCAATGGCTGCATGGAAATCATCACTGCCTTCTGCCCAGGGGGCTTCATGGGAATAGTGCACAGGGCAATCAACTCTACTGCACCCTCACTCCTCCTCCTCACCCTGCAATTCCTGAATTTTTACATTGCCACACCTCTGTTATGTTTGGTTTTGGAATCCTGCCTTGTCTGTGCGGCTCAGCTCATGCACAAATGGTTCCTTGCTGGCCTGCACTCCAGCAGCCCACCATCTCCACCCACAAAATCTGTTCTATCCAC
The DNA here is from genome assembly GCF_000699145.1 of Aptenodytes forsteri. Lineage (NCBI taxonomy): Eukaryota > Metazoa > Chordata > Aves > Sphenisciformes > Spheniscidae > Aptenodytes > Aptenodytes forsteri. The sequence goes on along the minus strand of NW_008794581.1, from coordinate 7,205,939 downwards.
AGTTCGGCATAGCTACCCCTCTTCTCACACGTACACTTATTCACTCAAGAACGTCAGCTTTGGCATCTGGTTGCTACAGAGCAGAAACATTTGAGAGGGAGATAAGAATGGGATAAGGGGGAGAGAGGCTGAAAAACTGGAAATGGAAGGCAAAAGCTATGTGGACTTTTCTCGGTTCATCCCGAACACATCCCATCTCTCTCCTCTCCTCTGCGCCCCCTGCTTGGGAAACCTGGCACAGCCAAAGGTAGTAACGAGTTTGTACCATCTCCTCCACCCACGCTGTTGCCTTTCTCAGAAACTGTTTAAATGACTATTGAATGGGGAAGAGGAGAAATGACAGAGCAGGCTTATTTCTCCATTCTCCTCTGGGAGCACAGAATAGAAATACAGGAACAATTGGTTTCTTTCTGTCTGTTTAAATTGATTTTTCCTTGTTCTTCTTTTGGGGATTGTTGAGCACAGAAATTTGTGGACTTTCACTGACTTCAGATTGTTTTCCTCTTGCACGGGAAAGGAATGAGGTGATTAGAGAAGAAGCCCTTAGCAGCTTGGGTGTGACTTGTTCAAAACCGTGTTTTGATTAGAGGCTTGCAAGATTTTTTTTTTCCATTTACCCCCTCCATGAAGAATGGTCATTAGATTTGTGGCAACTCAGAAGAGAAATTCCTCAGTGTCCCATGTTTGGCAAATTTGTAAGTGAAAGCCAGAAGGTTCAGATGCAAAAAGCCAAAGTTTATGGTATAATTTTTTCAGAAGTATTTCCTTCCCTTCCTCTTTCCGTTCTCCAGAAAATCCACACCACCATACTGATGGTTAAGCTGCACATCCTGAGCTTAGGGATAAAAGAAGTAAAGGGAAAGTGATGATAGAAAAGTGGAAAAGGAAGAAGGAATTAAATGAGAAAAAATGGTACAAGTAGGAACAAAATATTTCTCCCAGCCTTATTCCACATTTTAATGTAACTGCAAAGCAAGATAGTTTTTTTCCCTCTTTTTTTTAACTTTTGTAGAGATAATTGCCTTTTTAATATGAGGAGTTTTTAATCTTTTACATATGAGCAACCTTCTGTGGTAGAAGAATATCAAAAGAGAAAGCAGAATACTTCGATATGTTCAATTCCAGCTTTAAGGCTATGTTGGAATGGTCTTCAGAAATTTTTAGACAGGTTTTATTTCTCCATTAATATATGACATAGGCAGTTACAGGCATTTGGCCTGTACCTTATTGTATCTCCAAAGGGATTGTATCAGTGGACTAGTAAGTCATGCCATGTTATATCTTATGATCAGTTTTATCTCCAGAAGAACAGAAGTGTATTAAAGAGGTATTAAAAAGATTCAGGATGAACGCAGACCTTTGCAACAGTTTACAAGTAATTTGTGTCTGAGTCCCTGGGAGCAAACAAAATGTAGCAGAATTAATTCAATTTTGCTTTGATTCAGGTATCTTTAGCAGGCTCTCCGTATGATAAAATGTATTATCCATTAGTGCTTCCCAAGGCATCTCTGCTTTTCTTTTACGTTAAATATGATTTAAATACAACCAAAAATATTTCTGATTTTCCTCCACATCCCAATGGTGAAAATCCTAGCATATAATTTCCATGTACTAAAGGGTTTTCGTTTCAATTTGGTTGTTGTTGGTGGTGGTGGTTTTTACCAAATAGATTAGCTTAATAATTTATTGGGAAAGCCAGAATGTACTTTCCAAATAAGGGGCTGTATTCACTTACAGAACAACAATAAATAATTGCCCTCAGAAATGTTTTGTCCCAAAGTGGAACAGTCCTTCACTTGCCTGTTCCCTCATACAACACTTTTTCACAGGAACTGTGGACAATTAAAGAATTATTCCCTTGTGTAATATAAAAGCCATGGAATGCTAGGGAAGGGAACAAAAACTTAGGAATTACAAAGATGTTCAGTAGATTATGGTCAGTAATGCTGGGAAAAATATTAAGTTCTCTGGAGTACAGCAGAATTACGTCCTTCTGTGTAGTATTGCATTTTCCAGATTTAAATTAAATAAGCAAATCAAAACATACAATGCCTGTAAGCATCATTCTTAGGGTCTTGCTGAAGTTATGCAGTTTGAACAGGTTTATTGTCCCATAAAGGCACATTTGCATCACATAGATGTGTTGTTTATAGTTTTCCATTAGATTAAAAGGCTGCAAAAGTTCAAACCTTCATTGCTGTCTAATAGAATAGAATTCTAATTTTACAAGGTGTGTAAGGATTCTGTAAGGATTCACAAGGATTCTGTGATCCTGTAGGAGACTGGAACATGCAGCCTAGTAGTATTTTGTCAGTTCTGGGAAGCTTTGCATTACCCTTTTTTGAGGAATGGCTCATCTTTGATGCCATGAAATATGTAGAACATGATGATCAGTGTTTTCAAAGCCACTGCTAAGGAAGGGTCCCAGAGAACAATTGTATCCCATAAGATAAACACATGCCCCCCTTCCTTCCTGATTTACAAGCTATGCAACACAGTGCAGTTTTCCAGACTCAGATGTTCTTCCCATTCACTTCCTGAGAAGGAAATGCTCAAAATGTTTACTTGCTGTGATCATGGACAACGTTTCCTTTCAAATAGGAAATGATACAACTCAATGTCAGCCTGTAATCTTTTTTAGGAAAACAACACCACCAACATGGGTCTCTAGAATCATGAAAGACTGGCAGATACTTTTCACACTGGCAGCAGTCAATAGTTGATTTAATCCTTGGTACTAATAAAATCCTCAAAGCTGCAGATAAGAAGCCCGTGAATCCACAGCAGCGGGCTCCCTGGCATACAATTGTCTCTGGCTATGCTTGTGCATGGTCCTGGAATGCTCAAGGCACTCCTCCTGCTCAAAAAAACCAAACATAATGAAAACCTCTTGTTTATGACCAGTTAATGGCAATCTTTTCAAATGACTAGCAGCATCCTGTTCAGATTATGCTGTATGTCACTTTAGATGCATGCCACAAAATAGCTGCCTTGGAGGGAACGGGTTAAAAATTTCATGTTCAGCTTGGGGTTTAATTGGTGCCACATGACTGCTCTGAGCAGTAGTACAGCGTGGGCCCCAGCCTGTTGTGTAAACACTGTGCAGGATTAACAGGCTGCTGCCCGTGAGAGCATCCAGCCTCTGGATGCTCTTGGCTGCAGGTGAGAAGGGCATGCCTCCAAGAGAGAATTAAAATGTCTTGAAAGGGAGCAGCTTGTTGTAACTTTGCACTTACATCAGTTCTTCCAGATTTGATTGTATTTTCAAAAGGATACAGAAATTAAGTGGGATTATATACCATCATAATTATAGTCCCCTAATAGTATGTAACTAGCTTTTCATAATGATTGTGATACTGTTGTTTAGTATCAAATATTTATCCAACTCTAACCCTTCTACTACAAGCAAACAAACATTGTGCAGAATCTGAGAGGCTATGAAAGTACCTCAAAAACCACCTATAAAGCAATTGCAAAGTACATACTAAGCCACTTCTAAAATAATATGATGGCATAAACATCCCAGAGGTATTATTGATCTTCAGTACCTAAATGCTAGAGTGCTTTCAATAATAGATGAGTGAGACATAAATATGCCACGTAATACTGCATTATCCTAAATAACACCTATAAATTGCCATATGTAACATAAAATTGAAATATGCTAATGGAACATTGTGTGGATTCTTCCCAGTAAAAGCTGTCAGGAACCTGCCAAAGCATTAAAACTGGCAGAGATGAATGAGGGAAATTAATTAATATTTAAGAATATTGCTTGTCTTTTTATTTCACACTTGTTTTTGCAGCAGGTTCCCTCAGGCATTTCTGGTTGGGTTCCAATCCCATGCGTTGATCTTTCACACAAAGACTTGTCCTGCTGAGGTCATGTAGAGTCTTTCCATCATCCTCTCCCATTCCAGAAGCCACCATTTTATTCACATTGACCCCTCTGGCACTTGTCAGGTGTCTTACTTTGGCTCTCCTGCTGGGAGAAAGGCCATGTCCTGGACTGCCCCGCTGTCTTCAAGAAGATAAGGGTACTTGGGTCTTCCTCTCACCTTGAGGGCCTAAATTTGTCATTGCAGTGCTGTTTCTAGGCTAGGTTTAGGGTAGAAATGTTATATTTGGATGGAATTAAGAGAGTTGCGAGTGAACCATGGCCTCATATGCTATAAGAAAAACTATTTTGAGAAGTTGTGACTGGTGGTTAGGGCATTGGTCTGCCTTGGCCTAGAGGAGAGCAGAGCTGTGGCACAGATTACTGCAAGTCAGGAAGAGCAAGGAGTTGAGCCTGCTTTTGGCTTTGTTCCTATTTTTAATAAAAACAATCTAGAAATTTCAAAATGTTTCATGAGATTGAGTGTCTTCTAGCCAGTCTTGCTCAAATGCTTATAGGTGTTTCATACAGGGAAACGCACAGAGTTAATTTCTTTTCCTGTCTGTAGGTACAGACAGGCATATACCCCACTGCAGGAGACACAGATGTTTTCTTTAAGGGCAGTTGATTTTTAACATGGACTGTGTGTTTCAGGTTGGAGTTGTTCAGTATGGACAGACTGTAGTCCATGAATTTTTCTTGAATACTTACTCGACAACAGAAGACGTGATGACTGCAGCCACGAGAATACGCCAGCGGGGTGGCACACAAACTATGACAGCCCTGGGAATAGATACGGCAAGGTACATTCACAAAATATTGTCCTGCATATGGTAGAAGCAAACATAAACAGATATGGTGACAGTTCTGATTTTATAAATTAAATATATGATGTGGTTGACATCTGACTTCATTTTAGCTAAGCAAACAAAATTTAGGAGGAGGGTGGATAAACGGACTCTGTCCCGCATCTAGAGCAGTTGTATATGGCACCCTGAAAAGGCAGCTGTCTCTTGAATGGAGGAAATAGGGAATGAAAAGAGACATGGAGCAAGGTTTGTAGGCCTAAGCAAAGGGCTGACAGTCTTTGATGTCCACACAGAGCAGGTAGGAACTATGTGTGTTAGAGAGATGAAGGAAATAAAGTTTTTCGGAGGAAATAGGAAAAAATAGAACTTTTTAATGTTAATTTGTCTTCATTCTGAAGTTAAGATTATAACAGGGTTTGAGCTCACACTTGTCAGAAAGCCTAGAAATTTTATATCCGAAGTCTTTGAAGCTTCTGGATCGTTGGGAGATTAAAGATCTCTTGTAGCAATAGCATTATTTAGAAATGCTTCCTTTATGAGAAAAATGAAATCTGACTTTTGTAGAACAGACAGTAAATGCAAAATCTCTCAGAGACTTTCAAACTGTATAATGTTGTCCTGGTATCTTTTTTCTTTTCTACTTTTTTCCAGCATGACAGCATGACTTTGTTCCGTAAAAGGTTGCATTTGCCCTTTCCAAACAACCATTTAGTGAAATATGAAGCATCTTTCTGATGAACTATTTGATTATCTGACCAAAGTTTTGTTGATATAATGTCTTAAATCCAATGAAATTCTTACATATTCACCAGTAATGTTTTCCTTAGATACAAGTAGAAGCTTGAGGGAGTCTGAACAAGTTCATGAAAGCAGAGCCAGCTGAGAATTGCCAAATACTCAGAAACCACATGTGGTTCAGAAGGTCCCTGTGCACCACAAACTGTTGCAGGCTTGTATTTACAGAAACTATCAGCAAAAGCTTCCTCTGTTCTTGCAATCTTCCTATCCATCCACTTTTAGCCATCATCTGCAGTAGATTTTAGCTTTCACTCGTGTAGCCAGTCTTACAGTTCTGCAGTATTTTTCTAAAAAGAGGAAACCCTGCTTCCTTCCTTCTCCTCCAGAGCCCTAATCCAACCTCGCCTTTTCTGGTCCACTCCAGAGTCCGGGTGAGCAGCTGCCCAAAACCTCAGTGCCCCTTTGCCCATCTGCGGCTGTAGAATTCAGCCAACCTCCGCTCACCTGCAACCTACTTCTGCCACATCCCCAACACCCAGTTTTGCTGTAGATGTGCAGAGGTGTGCTGGTAGCTGAATACTTTGACCACTTGAAGTGCTGCCATAGGGTGGAAATAGGTGCTTTTTTTGTATGTGGGTTTCAGGATGATGGGGGGGGGTGGTTGGGTTTTTTAAGCTGCCAAAAGCTGTTTTAAGGTGCCAGAAGTTTATTTGGAGAGGGGAATAATTCTTCACTATCCAGCATTGTATTTTCTGCTGTGGCTCTTGAATGAATAATGAATGAATACTTGTGAAACTCTTTGCTGTGAAGTGTCATGTAAGTTCCAGTTGTTGTTGTTTGTATTTGTTCATGGTTAATATTAATCTCCTTTTCCTGCTCCTTAGTTAATATAAAGTCTTTTAGTTTATGGTTGGCTATGCAAATATGATGCACGTGCTAAATGCTGACATTGCCTTTCTCCGAACGCTTTATGCTCCATTTAGGAAAGAGGCTTTTACTGAGGCTCATGGCGCGCGAAGAGGAGTACAAAAAGTAATGGTTATTGTGACTGATGGGGAATCACATGACAACTACAGATTAAAAGAAGTGATTGATAATTGTGAAGATGAAAACATTCAGAGATTTGCTATTGCTGTAAGTAAAATTTAATGGGAAAATTCAGAATCTTAAAAGCATGTTTCATCTTCCAAATGTAATTTCTGTTTAAAAAGTTCATTTCACAGAATCTTTATGGAACTATAATCATTTCAGAGAGGAAAAAAAGAAAGAAGCTGAAAAAAACCATTAAAAATTTGCTTTCTGATTTTTTTAGCACGTAAGAAAAAGCAATCTATCTGTCTTCCTGGTGATGACAGGTGTGTGTGCATGTGAAGAAAAAGGAGAAAGAGTTTGAGGGGTAGTATAAAATCAAACCCTTTTTGTTAAGAGCAATATTAAACAGAGTGGATTAGTTCAAATCTTCTGAGCATTTTCTATAGATACATTAACTACTTCAAAAAAAAAAAAGCTGTTCCAGTGTCCAGGAATTCTAGAACATGGGAGTTTGTTTTTTATTTCCCTCTCAAAGCAAGTTAAGTGTATAGAGCACTTTTTTCCTATGAAAAATGCTTGTCGGTCTGGGAATTGGAGAGGTGAGTTGTTTTGTTCTGAGGCATCCTGAGTTTTTACAGCACTGGTGTTAAAACTGCAGACCAAATCTAAAGTCTTGTACTGTGATGGATTTGTTAACACTGAATGCAAGTGTTGTTGTTGTATGTATTTATAGGGCAAATCTGCACACAAAAAAGAATTATCCTATGCCTAATTAACATGTCATTAATTGCTCATATATCATATTATAACGAGAACTGGTGGTACCTATAGAGAAGCCAGTGCAATTGTGTATTCTGGTCTGGGGGGTGTTGTGTTGTTTTTTTTCCTAAATCAAGGCCTACTTCAACATATCATAGAATCATAGAATAAATCATTATAATTTTGTGAAGAAGGGAAAAAAAGGACAGTTGAGGATAGCAGACATGACACCATACAGTTGCTTTGTTTGCTATTGTTGATATTTTCAGGAAAAACAACTGAGCCCTCATACAGTTCTGTTCTCATTGGAAAAGAATAGTTTCAAATCAATTTGAGGGAGGTTTTAACAGAAAAAATGAAGGTTAGATATCATTTCCCAGTATTCTCTGACAACCTGCCTCAAAGGTATCTTTTAAAACAGGTTATAAAATGTATCCTTGACTTCTTTTCTTTTAATTCTCTTCAGATTCTGGGCAGCTACAGCAGAGGAAATTTAAGTACTGAGAAATTTGTAGAGGAAATAAAATCAATTGCCAGTAAGCCTACTGAAAAGCATTTCTTCAATGTCTCAGATGAATTAGCTCTTGTAACTATTGTTGAAGCACTTGGAGAAAGAATATTTGCCCTGGAAGGTATGACATTATTTAAAATTTTACTTCGTGCGTGCATTACAACTGAAGCAAATAGAAGACTACCTGCTTTTATCTTCCTTTGCAATGTATTGTGCTGCATAAAATGTATTATGCAGGTATTTTTTTCATGCTGACCATAAAAATATTTCACAATAGACATCAAAAACGTAGATAATGATGTGAAATATATTCAGATGGGATAGAGCTTATGGAGACAATAGCCTAAAAGGGTAAGTAACCATTACCATTTTAGCTGGGGTAAATGTGAAGTTGCCTTCTCTTAGGTAAAAAAGCATTGCCAGACCATATCCTGATTAACCCATGATAATGTGTTCATCTGCCTATACTTTTAGGTTCTCTTTTTGGTTAGTTATTAATTACAGCATATTACTTTGGTAAACAAGTGAACATTACTTGGTGTATAGAGTGGACAAGATATATTTTTCCTTTGGAAATGTTCATGATACTCAGATTTTAGCACAGAAAAGTCATTCTCTCATAATGTCTGCTTACATTCTCCATCCAAATTAGGCAACGCTGTCCAAATCTCTGTCTGTTTCAAGCACACTACTGGTAACAGAAGAGACTGAGTATTAGTTATAAATTATACTGGCCAACTCTGAAGGGATTCGTGTCATACAAAGAAAACTTCCATCTATTTGGACTTACTTTTTTCAACATCTCAACTTTCCAAGTAGCTGGAATAGTGTAGTTTCCAGCTGGAACAAAAGATAATGTTGACTTGAATGTCATGAAATAATACAAATGTGAGAGAGTATTTTAAAGTTTTTTAAATTGGAGCTACATTTTTCAGACATATTTAGGGGTTTTTTTTGGTGTACCATTTAGCTTGGTCAAATATTACTATTTTCAGCTGATTATTACTAAATATTTTTTCCAGTTTATATTTTCTTATCTTTTTACTTTCTGGAAGGTTTTGTTTCCTCACTGTTGAAACAAATTCATTTGAGAAGAATTTAATCTCTCTAAAGCCCAAAGTTTAGCCTCCTTAAGCTCATTGAGTACTTCAAAGTTCATTGGATAGGGGGCTCTTTTGTTAAATCCCTGTTTATTGGGAAGAATACACTTTCATAGGAAAAATAGTTGTTCAAACTGAAATTGAAAACTTAGTCTGCAATTTGTGCTTTGTACTTCTAGAAAAGTGAGAAAAATCATTGTCTTTCATTAGTAGAATAAAATCTGTTAGTTACACCTATTAAATATAATGGATATAGAATAAAAAGTTAATCAACTGCTAGTCATGACAACAGACGAAGGATGTAAGAGCTAACATGACTGAGTTTCTGGATATCTGTATACTCAAATTCAATGTTTCATGCCATAGCTCAACCCTCTGAACAGCCAGATGCCACTGGAAGAGACGGTTTCACTTTGCCACACTCCACCTTGTCCCTTTCAGCAATCAGTAGCCATTAGTTAGTGCCTGCCTGTCACATGAAACCCCAGCCTCCAAACAGTGGAGTAAATTGTGCTGGCTTGAACGCCCTGCTGATGGGGACTTTATATCATGAGCTCTAACCCATCCATTGGCTTTAGTAATTTCATTCCTCTAATCATAAGAAAAAATTACAAAACATTTGAACATTAAACAAGTTCTGTAGCTTAATAAACTATCCAAACAAGTGTAGTTATGTTGATGGTGATGAAACTAACTGTTTGATTAAATTGTAGAAGTGTTACCTATTTATATGACAGTCAGCTCTTGAGGTGACTAATCCTCGTCATCATGTCCTTCAGTATTTTGGTACTTTAAGCATATTGTACCTCTTTAAGTATCAACAAGTTCTGCAGTACTCCTCAAATTCAGCTTTAATTTTCTGCAAAAGGTGCAGTAACAAATATCTACTTCTTGGATATTATTACTTTTTATTTAACATAAACCTATTATAAACTGTTAGGATATTTGCACCTTTATATATTTGCCTTATTTTCAATTTTTATTTTATATAGATTTGGCTGTATTACCAAAAAAAATGTATTGGAAGCAAAAAATGTGAAAAATTCTTTTCGTCCACACTGTAAGAGGCAAGCTAGGTAATTTCACCACTCCCAAAAGGCTCCTTGGTTTCCAGATTTTTAGTAGGAACTCAGAGTCTGTGCTAAGATTTCTGTATAAGAGACCTGTGATATGAGATAAGAAATGTTACCTCCGCCACTTGTGAAAGTCCCAGAAATCACATAATCTGGCTGCAAGGGAAGTCAGAATGGAAACTGGAAATGAGATCTTAGCTTTATGTCAAAACATAACAAGGCTGAGTTGCTCCAATGAGTTGGTAAGGCTGAAGCTAGAAGATGCTGACTAAATCAGTTTCTGTTGATTCTTCACGCATGGTTTCCTGTCCCTCCCAAAGCATTTCAGGAGCTATTCTACATTTGCAACTGTGTCCATGGACACATTATTGTGGCGGGGAGAGAAAAGCAGATTAATTCTGTCCCACCCAGCTTTCTGGTGACAATCCAGCTTATTGGATGTGTGCAATGTAGAAAAGATTAACCCTATACACTGTAGCTGAATTAACTCCTGTGCATAACATGGAGGTCACAGGAACTTTGATTCTTGAAATTCTGTGTCTGAATCTGTTTAAATTCTCAATCTAAATAGCCTCCTGGTAGTATAATAGCACATTTGATTTTTTTCTTGGATTTCTTGTTTTCTTTTTGGTTTTGACCTTTAAAAAAATGCAAAGGAAAATTGAGAGTTGAAAAATCAAATCCAACAAAAACCCACACTTGACAGCCAGTGGATTTTTACCTATAATCTTTTTCATATGCCTGTGTGTCTCATGGCATAGACTTCTGGTTTTAACAGCAATTTTATGTTTTATCCAACCTGTAGGCAGGCACAAATTCACAAAATATCCTTTGTAGGATGCTTGGCAGTTTGAAACTCAATGGAAAGTCAGACTGGGAGCTGTTATCTAAGCAGCATTCAGAGCTGCACACACCAACAGTACTGGCATTGTCCTCTGCCTTAGACTGTGAGAGCCCTCTCTCAGCTTATTAAGGAGCATCCTTTACTGCATGAAAATATTATCAGCAAATGTGCAACTTAAGAGTTTTATGCTTAAAAAGGACCATAATTTTTTCAGACTTAGCAAAGCAGCTACATCTTGTGAAACATGATGGCCAATGTTTGTGTGTCAAACATTTTGTGTTTGAAATCATGCCTCCTTCCTATGACTGGCCATAAATCCCAACAATTAGCAAAGACATCATGTCCCAGGGAGCAGCCTTTGTGGTTTAGTTGCTGAGTATCAAAAGTTCAGTATTATTTAATAATCCAGATGCCTGAAATTCATGCAGCCATGGCTTGCTATGCCTCAGTTTTATTCACACAGTTGGAGGTTTGCCTGAGCACTCAGCTGGTAGCAAATTGTGAACTTTTCCTGGACAAGCATCAGAGCAGATTTCATAGTTCCCCTCTACTGCCTGTTACCGTATCGTGTTCTCAAGGAGGAATCAATATGCAGAATATAGTTACCTTACTTGTGGTGCTTAATGTGGCAAAATAGTCCTTAAGTATTGCTTTTAAGTAGAGGAAAAGGTAGACCTTTCTCTTCCCTGATGATATTTCAAGTGTACCTGGGAGCAAAGCAGCCCATCAGAGTTTCATAACTAGCACATGACTACCTAACAAGATACTGAAACTAGTACTAAATGACCTGATACCTTTTTTATTCAAAGTCACTTTAAGAAAATCAGGAAGACTGTAATGTAACTTTCTGGGCAGGATTATGGTTCCCAAGCCTTTCCCTGAGGCTTATGAATCTTGGACAGCTGAGATTTTCCTATGTTGTTTTTTGCAAAGGATCATACAAACATCAAGTGTTTCTCATTTAAAGCTCTACCAGCTGCCTACGAATTTTTAGTTGCTTGAATACAAGGCCAGGGTTACATGGCTGGTGTTTTATTGTTCACTTAGCTCAAGTGGAAAATGGCTTAACCATATTAATCAAACATTCCAAACATATTTACCATCAGCCTGAGGTCAAATCTGGTCAGTTTTAGCCCAGAAATATTTCTTGGACAAGTTCTGAGACATGATCTTAAAATGGAAACTCACGTACTTAATGGTAGCATTTAACACAGTTCTTAATTTCTGTATTTATTATAAAAATCTATGGCAAACTATATTCACTGAATATTCTAGTTAATTATGCTATGCTTTACTATCATATGAGCATTTTTATTACATTTTTCAGATACTTTTTCAGATTGAAATAAATTTATTTTTGAAAAGTAATTTTTTCTGTTTAATAGCAACAACAGACCAGCAGGCAGCCTCATTTGAAATGGAAATGTCTCAAGCTGGTTTCAGTGCTCATTATTCTCAGGTAAACAAGCTGTTTGAAAATAGGTTCTTTTACAAAGTAGATTTTTGTTGGTGATGGCATGAATTTGGAATGAGTTTTTCAGAATTCTTTGTACAGTCCTGTTTGCTGTTGGACATTCCTCACAATCAGTTGTTTTTTTGTAAATATGTATGTAAAGAATGATTATAAACAATGAAAGCTTAAGAGAATAAGTACCTTTTTCACATGAACTCTAAATTTAATGCTCCCATAGCACTTTCTATCAGGAGAGTAGTCTATAATATGTTAAGGAAGACAGAGGAAGACTTTTTACCAGGGCCTGTAGTGACAGGACATAAGGCAATGTTTTTAAACTGAAGGAGGGTAGATTTAGATTGGATATAAGGAAGAAATTTTTAAGATGAGGGTGGTGAGACACTGGCACAGGTTGCCCAGAGAAGTGGTGGATGCCCCATCCCTGGAAACATTCCAGGTCAGGCTGGACGGGGCTCTGAGCAACCTGATGTAGTTGAAGATGTCCCTGCCCACGGCAGCGGGGTTGGACTAGATGACCTTTAGAGGTCCCTTCCAACCCAAACTATTCTATGATTCTACGAACTATAAAACTGTTCTCTCTAAATATTAATGTATAAATTGATATTGCATTGTGTTGGTGAAATTGAGACAGAAGATATATAAAAAGGATATTTCTGTCATGGATATGATCTGCATTATTAGTAACACAACGTATTCTTAGTTCTGTTAGCACATTGAATACCTTAGTTCTCAGGGGGTAAATATTTATTAAACTAGGATGCAAAAATCCCTGGGAATTTCTATTAGCAGAAAATCACTCTCTATGTATTTTATTTACTCTTGAAAAGTCAAAACATATCCATTGTGATGATCTGCTCAGAGTACAAAAATGAAATTAAAATTTAACATGAGATCAAAAGAATTGGGAAGACTTACGCTTTAAAGATATGAAGAAGTAGTGACAGTGGAAAAGAACACAATAGGAGAGCAATTGAACTGAACAAACACCAAGCAATCCAAGACAAACTGACATGCATAGGAAAACCTTCAACATGGCTTTGTATACAGCTCAGCATATCACTGGTAAAAAAGAGAATAAAAGACCTTCAATATGATTTAACAGAAATACTTTATTGCAGAAGTACTCTCCATTCATTTTTACTCTCTGCACTACATTACACGATTCTTCAGATGGTGTATCACACCTTAGAAACAAGTATTACCCTGATAGGGAGCACGAGGATTATTTATAAGATTATCTATTTGGTAGAGCATATTCTTGAAGTTCACAAACAACTGACCTGCTATCATCAGAACCTCACTTCAGAAGTGGATCTTCAGTCCTTGGTGCGTTGACAGACTCAGGGTCTCTGGTGTCTGTCTTATCTAGAAGGCTACGTGCATGCCTTTAGGCAAGAAAGGTCAGCAAACCATTTCTCATTGACAAAAGGCTCTTGTACAATATACAAGACAACATACACAGATTCAACAGAGAGAGGTTCAAGTTTCTGAAAATTTGTCTGGGGAATGCATTTAAGTTTTGTATTCTCTGATTAGCTTTGCTAAATCCCTTTTGTCTTTCTATTTGGCCTGGAATGGTGGGCTGAAGTTGTAGGAGCTGTGTTTCATTCTGCTGTTTTTCCTGAACAGCCTTTTTTTTTTTTTTTTTTTTTTTTTTAAGTTGGATGCATTTTTAACAAAAAGTGGGAGACATACCATGATTGTAGGAGCCATACTATAGTAGGAAAAGCAGGGCTAAATATATAAGTATACAGGAAGCATTACCCAAATGTGAGCATCATGATCAGTGAATGTCTAAAGATGGTTCACATGGAGAACAGGCTTTTTGTTTTTCTCTGCATAAGGATTGGATCATGCTTGGAGCAGTTGGAGCCTATGACTGGAACGGCACAGTGCTCATGGTGAAGGACAGTGGTATTTCAATGCCAACTAATGACACTTTTCGTGACAGGCTTTCAGAAAAAAATGAACCCCTTGCAGCCTATCTAGGTAAGAGAAATAGCCCATCTTAACGCTTTTTGACAAATGCTACAAGATCTCTCTCAAATCTCATTCACAAAGAGTATCTTACAGAATATTATCTTATATTCCAGGAGCCTGGGAAAATTTTTAATGTATGGACATGTCTACTGTATGATTTTCTTGTTCTTTTTAAAAAAAAATTAGCATTTCCACAATCAGAAAACTAGTCCAAACACTTAAATATTATCTTTTTTTCCAGGAGGCTGGGAAAATTTTTAATGTATGGACATGTCTACTGTATGATTTTCTTGTTCTTTTTAAAAAAAAATTAGCATTTCCACAATCAGAAAACTAGTCCAAACACTTACAGACCTAAGTATATCAAGACTTTCCCCAACAGAGATGTCTAATCTGTTAAGAGAAGATTTCATAGATTCCTCTAGTATTCTTCTCAAGTTTTTCTATGCCTTAATAGTTAAAAGGTTTTATACAATATTGAGTCTAAATCTTTGCTTAAAATTAAGCTGATTTCTGTTACTCAATGGACAAGAACAACAGTTTACCACTATCTTTTTTATAATAATGTTCTGCATAGTGGCAGGCTATTGTTTCCCTCTCAGACTTTTCTACCAAAAAGCATCAGTGGCCTTGCTCTCTCCTCAAGGTCTTGCTTTCTGCGCCCCATGGTTCTGTTTGGTCTGTTACCTCATTTAAGCCACATTTTCACTAATCAAGAGTCAACACTAGAATAATTTCTTTTTTTTCCCCTAAGTACACTGTTTGTCTTCTTTGCAGAATGCTATTAGCTATTTTTTTTATGTATCAAATTTGGTAATTTTAAATTTAAATCCTATCTTCTATAATACTTGCAACCCTGCCACAGTTTTGATTCATCTGCAAATTTTTTAAGTCTTCCTTCACCCAAGTTGTTAAATTGTTGTTAATACTAAACAGAGCTAGGTTTAAAATGCCCCCAAAATTGCATTTGGAAGACTCCATCAGTTTGACAGTGAGCTGGTGACAACTGTTCTTTGAAAGTAGCTTTTCAACCAGCTGTTCATGAGTTATTTCATCAGTACCATCATATCGCACACTGTGTGAGAATAGCAAAGTGGACGTGACTCACCAGCCTGTGAACTGGTTTAATAACACAGCGGTGCTCCTGACTCTGAGACTGTAGGCAAATACACATCCAGCCCTTTTAATTAACTCTGCTATTATTCTCTAGTATAAGTAGGGCTAAACATGTAGTTGTAGAATTAGCCTTAAAAACGCCCTGAATCACAGCAAGTATTTCTGATGCATTCTGTGTGTACTACATCTTGACTTCTTTTCTGCTTCCTAGGATATACTGTGAATTCAGCGTTGACACCTGGAGGCATACTGTACATAGCAGGACAGCCACGATACAATCACACTGGCCAAGTTATCATTTATAAAATGGAAGGAAGAGAGGTACAAGTACTTCAGAGGTTAAATGGAGAACAAGTAAGTATGCATTCATGATTAACATACAAGAGGAATATGGCATGAGAAATAGAAATAATGATTTCAAATGAGAACTCTGCATCAGAAGAGCAAATGAAACTGCGACTTGTAAGCAAGATCAGAAGGAAAGGTTAGGTAGATTCTCTGGTGTAGTAAGTCATGGAAAGTGGACCCTACAGTAGTCAGAGACCCTTGGAAATTTTCTCTTTGAGGGTTAAACCTTCAGCAGTGTCAAAGTGGTTGTAGCCATCTCTGTACTTGCAATTTTCTCTGTCTGCTGAGTGGAAGGGGTATGTCACTGGCAGGAAACGGGTGCGACAGCAGGGTTCTGTGCAAAAGCATTGGTTGGGATAGCGTGAAATATTGAATAGTTGCTTGTTATATTGAGTAGCAGCTCACTGAGAGCTGTTCCTGCAGGAAAAAACCAACATGTAATCATGTAATTAAAGATGGTAGTATAATATTATGCATATGAGGGTTGAAAGACCTGCCTACTCGGGTCTCCCTAGGCTGCAGTACAAGCTTCTTTCAGGAGAATTCAGGTTGCCTAATTTTCACCTATAGCTGATGTCTGCAACTCAGCTAATCAATCAATCCTTTTAGAGTCAATGAAGGAAAGTGGGCATTTTTAAGGTTTGAGGGATCTGGCCTACTTGAAGCATCTTCTGTGAGACAAGATGCATCTTGCATTAGAAGGGACTGCTTCTCATGTTGAGTGTAAAGGAAATGCAGGGTGTCTAGCTTAGCTGTGAAGTGAATGTAATCAGATAAATCCCACACCTTGTACACAGTCTATGAACGTATCTAGCTCTTTGTGTAGATCTTGTTCCTCTGCATTTAGTGACAACTTGGGAATTTTGGAGACTGCCTGCACTGTGTTGTCTCGGAGATTTTGTCCGCCTTCCTAGCTTTTTCCCCTGGCAAGCCTAAGACTATTGTTTTTGCTCCTTCTATGTATTATTGTTGGGACCGAAAAGAAAACTAGCTTCCCCAAGATACTTCTGTTCAAAAGCTGTCTTAAGAGGTCCTACTCCCCTTAGCAGGTAGAAGGCACCATTTGTACCTTTCAAACTCAGGAGAGCTGAAAATTGAATGTACCATTCTTAAACAAAAAAATCTGACAACAAACCCTAAAACAGAAAACAAGCTTCAAAGGCAAACAGACCACAAAGATCATCTAGGTAGCAAAGAAAATTTCTGCCTAGTAGGTTAACATTTGGCATTGTTGTAAGCAACCGTAAAACAGGTCTCTGAATAGGAAATGTTGCATGATGTTGCTGACTCTGTCTCTGATCTATACCTTATATTTTCCTGCAGATTGGATCATACTTTGGGGGTGTTATTACCACAGTCGACATCAATAGGGACTCATTTACAGACCTTCTTCTTGTTGGAGCTCCTATGTATATGGGAACTGAGAAGGAGGAGCAAGGGAAAGTATATGTTTATGGTCTGAACAAGGTAAGGATGATATTTATTGACCAGGAGTAGAACATGCTCCTTGCTGTCTTCATGTCCTTATTTTAAAGAAATATGATAATTTGAGCTGGGGAAGATGACCTGTTGAAAACAGAGAAACATGATTTTGACAACTGAGAGTATAATACAGATTATTTTTGAAAACTTTCTTCTCAAACTCTTGTTTTCTCACCTTTCTTTCTAAGCGAGTATATTATATAGATAAGCATTATATCCTGTAAGCTGCAGTATGGCATAAATGCTAATTTATAGGATTAATTTTCTATCACATTTTCTTTTTGCTTTCACAGATTAGGGAACAATAGGGCTCATCCATCCTAAAAGTGTGTGCTCCAGTATCCTTGTGACTTGCTTACCAACCTAGAGCTAAACCCCATACATCCAACAGCTCTTAAACGTGTCATGACTAGATTGAGGAATATACCAGCTGCACCTCAACTTCTTAACTTGATGTCTCTCCTTTCAATGTCTATGCATACTTTTTCTTATTTTTTTCTTCTTTTAGTCCTGTACCATTGTGTATCATTATAACAGTTATCAAAGTATGTTCTAGCAACAATGGTCTCATAAAACACTATTGCAAGAAAAGGACCTGAAGAAACTGGATCCATTTGACAAGGAAATCTTGCAGTTTCTACACGCATGTTGCTAACAACAAATTGCTGGTGAACAGGGTTGGCGAGAAAACAAGAATTCCATGTCCTCCAGTAATGTGAGGGTCTGAAATTTTTCCTGTGCTTCCTTTTATCCCTCTCCAAATAAAGGAGATGCAGCAATTACTTGTTGCTGCTAATCTCTAACATGGAACTCATGGGGCCAGTCTCTTGGAAAGATTGGTTACATACCATCCTGTATGTGTGGTTTTGATCTAGGATGCACACTGGACCAGAAGAATATGTATGTTAGGCCATGGAGTATGTGTCTACTGAGGACAGAATTCAGTCTATGTAAGAGAAATGCTGTCTTTTGTTCTGGAATAACAGTATTGCCATCTGTGTTTCATCAGAAACTTGGCTTACTTCTCAGATTAAGAGAATGCCTTTAGAAGAACTCTTTACACTATCTTAAGAATGAAGTGGTTTACTTACAATAACATCCAAATATTGTTATGATACTACACTTTCCTGTGAACCTCTAACTTCAAGAAATATGCAGAAGCATCTAGATGCAGAAAGAGAGGGAGCAAGAATGTCTTTCCCATCCACTGCTCAGAAGGAGCATTTGAATTATAGTTACAGAATCACAGTTTCTACAGTGCACTCAATGACTAGGAGTAGGATGTAACTGATTGTAATTTAATTCATCAGTTTGTCTTCTGGCAGGAACTCTTAAAAGCCTGCATTGCTAATATGTTGATGGAAATCCACAAATGCTAAATCTGTTCTTTCACAGACAAAGTTTGAATATCAGATGAGTCTTGAACCTATAAAGCAAACATGCTGTTCGCCGTTAAAACAGGACACCTGCAAAGTTCTTAAGAATGAGCCTTGCGGTGCACGCTTCGGGACTGCGATTGCTGCAGTGAAGGATCTCAACCTTGATGGATATAATGATATTGTAATAGGTTCTCCCTTAGAGGATGATCATCGGGGAGCTGTTTATATTTATCATGGCCGTGGCAACACAATCAGTAAAAAATATTCTCAGGTATGAAGTAAAACTTTACAGATTGGCAGCTGCTATAAATGTATGTAGCACAAATCCTGTTTTCCATGTGTTCCCAACATAGAATCAAACTGTACTTCACCTGTCATGACAGCTTCTTTTTTAAAATGCTCTGTACTTTTAAACTCAGTCTGATTTAACTGAATTTGACTCTAATAATGTTACAAATATATTTGCATGTTTTTATTAGAAACCTTCTGAAATGTTCTGTACAGCCAGAAAAGTAGATATTTTGCAATTCTGAAAATTTATGGTGTGTTCATCACCATGGTAACCCTTTTAGGAGAATTGTAATGAAAATTTAATATATTTAAAGAGTCTAAAAGCCATCTAACTGCCAACAAATGTGTCTTGAATGTTCTTATCCTTCAGTATGCACTGCATAAACCTCTTAATGCTTTTCACAGCGTATTGCATCAGGTGGAGATGGGGAAAAAGTGAAATTTTTTGGCCAGTCTGTGCACGGAGAAATGGATTTAAACGATGATGGGCTGATTGATGTCACCATTGGAGGCCTTGGTGGGGCTGCCCTCTTCTGGTACGGATACTCACAGCAGCTGTCAGGCCAGAAAATAACCATTTGTCTTGGGATACCGATGTAACTTGCATGCACTAGTGTTTGGACTGTTGTGAGAATACTGGTTTCATCTCATGCTTTGACACTGGCTGTGAATCTTCATATTTTCATATATCTCTGGAGGAACGAGTATAAAACTTAACGGATAACAGTAATAAATATAAGAATGTTTTAGAAACCTTGTTAGCCTAGTATGAAGACCTTGCCCTCCTAGACCATATTCAAAATAGAAACTGATTCCACTTGTGGCACTCAGTAAAACAGAAAAAACCCTAAGTGTTCTCTTTTTCACACTATATTGCCTATTATCTTATTAGCAATATCAAGGACAGGTTCAAATGTGAAGGGGACACTGAGAAAACTCATTTGACTTCCTACTAAGAAAAGTCTACTTTGACTCCCTACAGAAGATCTTGGAAAAATTTAACTAAACTTTCTGGTTAACAGTGAATTCATTTTCCTTACAAAAAAGCATGATTCAGATAGCATAATGAGCAATATATTTTTTAAGGGAGAAGAGAAAAATACTAGTGAGAGAAATAAACAAGGTAACGTAATCCCTCACGTCTAAAGCACAACTAAAACCGTTTCTCTCTCTGGTAAGGCAATTACTAAGCCAGCTCCTTGCTTTCCCTGCCCTGCTGTTCCACCTAACTCACCTGATAGGTGATCAAGTTTGTCAGGTCTTGCTACCATCCTCAAGCTGCCAGCTTCTCTTCACCTTCCTTTGGTAGTTTGTCTTTCTAAAAGCTCTGTGTGTGAATGCAATGAGATTCCCCTTCACTGCATTGTTTAGATCACAAATCTGAAGAAAGCTATTTTGCCAGCTAAATTTTCTGCTGGTTTAGTACACCGGTGTACTCCGTCTCAAGGCCAAAAGGAAGCTAAGCCAGAGCAAAGGGAGAGGCAGGAATGCATTGCAGGGACAGGGGCAAAGGGGACTTAAAGTGAAGCAAATTGGTAGTGAATCTCAGCCTGTTTATCTACCCACAGCCTAAGAGATGACACACTACCCTCCAGCTCATGTATAGTATGTTCATCTGTGGATACCCTCAAGGATGGGCCTGGGCCTTCAGTCTCTTTTAAAATGGGACTGGCTGTATAGAGTTGCTTAAATGCTTTTGAAATATTTCCTTTCATCTGGTATCTGTTGTGAAACAAGTACAGCGCTGTGGAGAAATGCTGTGACCGCTTTCTCTGTAATTTGTTGTTTACTGGTACTATATATAGAGTGTATAGTTAATTATTTGTCTAGACCATCACATATGTGTATTTTAATGTCGAATGTTGCACATTTTGTAAGTTCATTCTTAAGTTAAAAAAAATTGCTGCTATTATTTTCAAGGCACTTTCTCTCTTTGTGTTTTTGTTAAGGTCTCGTGATGTGGCTGAAGTAAATGTTTCCATGCAATTTACACCCAAAAGCATCAATATCCAACAACAAAATTGTCAGATAAATAAAAGAAAAACAATATGCATAAATGCCACAATTTGTTTTAAGACCAGACTGAAGTCGAAGGAAGATATATTTGAATCCAGCATGTAGACAAGCACTAAGCTACGGAATCTTTATGCTGTAAAACTGCTATGCTCGCATTCGTTTATTTCTCCAAAAATGGAACGCATCTCTTCTAAATTCACTATTCCAAGCGCATTTAAGATACCGGGGGAAAAAAGAATGTGTAGAGGCAAATTGGTTCGTAATATTGATCTCCACTTCCTTTGCAGGTCTACAGTATTGGATTACTCTCGATTCACAAAGGCAAATACCTCGAAGCTTGTTCACAGAAAGCCATGAGAGGAAAATGCAAAAAAATATAACTATCAAAGGGTCAGAATGTATTAAACATAACTTCTACATGTTGGCAAGTAAATCATTTAAAGTGTTTTTCTCATGTTGACATTATAGTAACCCAAATGTATTTGATTAGTTACAAATTGGACAACAAAATCTGCATCCAGAATTAATCTTAAGAAGGGTACATAAAGTTTGTTTACCACTTAGGATTTATATATTTGTATATGTATATAGATATAAACTATTTACTTACCTGTACAGTCTATTGCCCTTTGTCTGTTTGTGTCTGTCTTTAGAAAGAGCATAACACACTTAGTGGAACAAAGCAGCTATCGTGGTTAGTAGTTTAGGTGCATTCAAAACTCAGCAGGAGCATATGAGCTGGAAGTCTAGTTTGCATATTTGCAATTCCTCCTACTAAAATATAGTAAAAAAATTTGCAAATTAGGTTTGGGATAGAGAATACTTACTGCGAAACAGAAATGTAATTAGCAACTGTGAGTATGAAATTGCCCAGATTGTAACTAATGTGCAGAGTGAATGGAGGTGTATATTATAAGCTACCCACATTTAAAATGTTTAGTGACTTCACAGTTGTATCATAATTCAAAACTAATGATAAATGATGCCCAGATTTTGCTTGAATATGCAATACATCTCCTAACAGCAGGCCTCAGTTTGACTTCACACAAAGTGATACTGCTGCTGTTCGTCTTACTGATCTCTTAAGCACAACTAAAAGAGCAAAATATACGAGTTGTCTGTTCTGAGACATTCTTAAATGAAACTGTGCTGGATAAGCTCAAGCTATGTGACATTTTTATGATGAGATGAACTACACAAAACATTAGTAGATATTTATAAGGATTGGCTTGCACATTAAATGCTTTATCATCAATTGCAAGCATTCGAATGCTTCTGTAGCAAGGATTGGCGACAGTGTGACTGAAAAATATTTTACCTCAGCATTGTTTGGGGGTTTTAACCTCCTTAGATATTAAAGTGAATGTCCATAACAGCAATTTTGTTTTCTTTATGTTCTAGGATAAGCCTGACTTTCAGGACTCTGTAAAGGTTTTGCTGGAGTTCAATTTTTCTGATCCAGAGAGCGGACCTGTTCTTGATAGCAACCTGCCAAATTCAATATCTGAATATGTAAGTCAGCAAGATTCTGTATTAATAACCAAAGTATTTAAGGTAAAATTCGTAGCCCACAGAAGAGCTGAAAGTATTGTCCACAAATTGGCGAAAGAGGGAGGGTCATTGAGCCTGTCCAGAAGATATTTCCTCTGAATGAGTCTTCAGGAGTGAAAAGCTTCATTCAGTGTGCTTGGGAACCAGCCTGGGGTTTTAAAGCTGTCCAGAGTTAACTGAAGATAGAAGAAAGTACAAGCAATTTTACTGTCATTTTTTACATAGATAGAGCAGGGGAATGTTAGTCATATACTTTGATGGTGCTTGGCATCATTCATACTTCTACTATTGCCTCTTTTTCTAATCTAGATGAATCACTTAGAAGGGAATGAGTAGAAAGGTTATGTTTCATCTATGCATTTTACAGGATATTGGCATGTCTAACTGATTAATATTAGGGAAGACTTCTTTGATTGTCAAACAGAAGACCTTATATAAATTAGATAATGACTTCTTTGATTGTCAAACAGAAGACCTTATATAAAATTAGATAATTAATTAAAATGCAAGTATTTAATTTTAATAATAAATGTAATAAAATTGAGAATAAAAATACTATTGTTGCAGATTCCTTTCACAAAAGATTGTGGAGCCAAAAATAAATGCATTTCAGATCTTGTTCTGAATGTAAAAGCAAGCATAGCTGGAGACAGGTAACTACACTGGGTTTATTGTATCACTTGATATCTACACAAAATTTCTATGTAAATTATAAATTCTGTAGTCTAATAAGATAATGCTGTGGCATAATTTCCAAATCAGAAACAATATAGTCTGGACACTGAAAGAAGTTCCTCTTTATGTTAAAAACAGATTCAAAAGTTAAGATGTCCAACATCCTTACTTTATTTTACAGCTCTTCTCCGTTCATTGTAAAGTCACGCAATGATAAGTTCACCATCCAACTCTCTGTGAAGAACAGAAAAGACAGTGCCTATAATACCAGAGTTTTGGTTCAGTATTCTCCAAATATTATTTTTGCTGGCATTGAGGTAGGAATTTTTCACATTATCACATTTATGATAACCTATATTGCTAGAGAGATCCGAGGAAGTCTTTTTATTAAGCCTGAATTTCACTGCTCTGGCATCATCTCAGTTGATTGGAAGATATTCCCTGGGAGTGCTGTCCTTGCTTATACCTCTAAAAAAGTGTATTTATTTTGACCTGAGTGGACTCTTGCCTAGCCTCTGTTAACTACAGACGCAAGTTCCACAATGACACTTAGACAGTAAGTGCCTGCATCTTAGATGAACGTCAGCACCATGAATCATCTGTACATCTGTAGAGCCAGAAATACCTTGTTATTCGTCAGTACAGCTCCTGAGCCTCTAGAATTCTCCTTTTGCACGTGTATAGAAAAAGCACTCTCTTCGTAGGGCAGCATAGGCAGTGCCTGCCTCATCCCTACCTCAGACAGCATTTCCAAAGTAGCTGTTTTTCTGCCTGCCTCAGCAGATATGCTATGAATTCACCTTAGTTCAGGTGGGAAACTTTAGGAGAAGTTTGGTTTCAATCTACAGTCCTGCTGTTGCAGATTAGGAGAAGTCAAGGATCTATAGCATTGTTGCTGACCCTGTGGCAATAATTTATGAAGTATGAATGTCACTTTTATTGCCAAGTTAGGAACAGATTTACAAAATTACATGTTAAAACTGTGTACTTATACATATGTTGATCTGCTAGACCCCACGACTAATTTGCGTGATGTCCAGTTTGTATAAAATTCCTAATGTTCCAAACACTTTCACTGGAAGGGAATGATGGCTACTAATCGATGTAGATGTCCATAGGTGGAAATTGTTTTGTGGAAGTTGTGGCTTCCTATTTTTGGTCCAGTTCAATTAAGGCTTTGACTGTTACGATGTTTTGACAATGATGGTATATATGATCAACAGGCCCTTGATGCTTAGTCAAAATTTAAAAAGAGTTTGCACAAGGTCATGATTTCACTTTCTTTTTCCTTTAGGATATACAGAAAGATAGTTGTGAATCTAATCACAACATCACCTGTAAAGTGGGATATCCATTTCTAAAACGTGCAGAAGAGGTAAAAAGTCCCCCTGCATGCAAGGTCTTCTTGCTTCATGTTGCTCTAAGGCTAGGGCAGTCCCTATCACCTCTGAATTTCTTTTCTTTTGTGTTCACCCCAAAACCTGTCCCAAGCTATCCTTGATATGAACTGCACTGAGCCAGATAGGATAACATCAGGTCTTCAGTACCTGGGCAGTCAGCGGTGGTATGTGAGGAGGTAGAAGGTGCATATTGCCATCCTTGACACTGTCAGAAGGCAAGTGGCACACCTGGCCAGAAGGGTCTGTCTCCAGATAGGATATTGGTTAGGATATACTGGTAAGACATTAGATACTGTGGTGTTCCACAGGTTGGAGCCTATGACTTTAGTTATTTTGTATATAAAATTTAATCAGATGGTTGGACAGAGAATAAGCTGGTATGTGGAAATGCTAACCTGGATCTGCCAAAGCCAGAGCTCCAGCTTGAACAGCTCCAGTGGTAAGTCTATATCTCCTGCTGGAACAGAAAGGGAGTTTTAGCTAAACTTAGCCATTGAAAATATGCATCTAAACCTCACTTAAATAGTTCTGATATTGAATTGGGAAATATCAAATTGCATTCAAATAAGACCAACTGTCTTTCCTGGCAGTTTCTTGTCTGTTCCTCTGTATGCGTAACAGAAGGAGGATCAGGAGTGATGTCCTCTTACATTGCCTCCCACATACATGTTCCAGCTTGTGTCTTGGACTTGTAGGAATTAAGTCAGCTGTTAATTTCTTGCAGCCAAATAAGCATACTACCCAATGCCAGTGCCCACACAATGCTCCATTCCCAGCTTTACTGGATTTTTCACGTTTTCCTTTCAGGCTTTGATTGTTAGTTTGTCTGTAGCTATAGATCCTTAAATTTAGAAATTTCATACTCTTCTTTGCATTCAGAAATCAATTAATCTCTGATTCACTGATAAGCATCCCTAATACGTTCCTTTTTAAAGCCTCTTCCTGGGTCTTTTTTTTTTAATATGAAGAAATATCTAAGACAACTTTCTCTGGGTCACTTTGTAATAAAGATTTGTGCATATTAAAGGAAAAATAAAAGTTTGAGCTGAAAAATCCTGTACAGTAACAAATAGTAAAACTTTTGCTTCATATAAAATTACCCTTAAGTGTCAGGCTATAAAGAGGGACATGTTTGGGACAGTGTTCCCGAATTTCGTGTAGCGCCAAATTGTGATAGATTTGCTCTAGTTATAAAGAGTAGGGAATTTTTATGACACCTAGTAGTCATTTATTTACATTGTAAACATTTCTGTTCGGTAGTCTAGGTGTTTTACTATATTCCAGCAGCCTTCTATAGGCAGCTTATCTCCACTGTAGTTGCCAGGCTTTGAAGCCAGGCTTTGAAGCTTTGTTTCTTCCTCACTGGAGGAAAAAAAAGGGTTCAATAAATTGGTTGCAAGACCAGTTGGCTTCCATTAAGAATTACTTAGCTACGTATTTTTAATATACTACATAATAAGTTTTACTGAGGCTTGTCAGTTCTGAAAATTTGAGGCTTCTGTTTAATAAGTGATAACTATTAAGATTTCCTTCTTGGTTGGGACAAATTCAAAAAAGTGGATTCATTCATAGAAAAGTGTTAAAATGTGAGTAAGTATTCCACAGATAAAAGTAGCAAAATTTTGCTCATTTTTCGTCAGATCAAACCTTATTAGTGTGCTGCTTTTTCTTTTCTTTTTTTTTTTCTTTTAAAATGTGTAATGTATTTCTCCAAATAGATTTCCTTCAAAATATCATTCCAATTCAATGCATCATATCTCCTGGAAAATGCTACTGTTCACGTATATACAACAAGGTTAGTTGCAATCATTGCTTGTTTATCGTCTGATTTTTTTTTTTTTTTTTGAAAGCTCTACAGCTTTGTGTATCACAGCAAAACTAGGATGACTTTTCTCAACTCAGAAGTAGTTTAACAATCTGTAGAGCTGACAGCTTTACGGATGTACTCAGCAGTGGACTGAGTGGACTAAATAAATAGCTGTTTGTCTTTAGAGCCTGAGAGTCACAAATGAGTCATAATTTCCGGTAGTTTTACCCTCAGAAAAGGTTTATTCTCTTACAAAATTACTGCATACTTCAGCATGAATCACAGTCTATGCTAAACAAAAAGGTCTGGCCTTCAAAGAGCAAGAGCATTGCGGAAGTTGTCTGTGATAAAGTAAAGGAATGCACTTGCCCTCAGTGTTTGCTGTCCCTGCAAAATACAGGGATGGTGTGAGAGTAGTGGCCCTTACTTGGCCCATTTTCATTCAGTCAACTGCAGTCTGTAATTTTAACAAAGATGCATTTCTGAGCTGGGACTGGTGCAGGACTTAACTTTTTAGTTACTAAAAATAGTCTTTTGAATTTATTTTTAGGAGATAGTAATTAACTGGAAATGGGTAGTGTGTTTTCATACCCAGAGCTGTAGGTATTTCAGTTTCTTAAGACCCCTTCCCACCTAGTACTCATGTTGCATGTGCAGATGACTATCACACTCTGATCTGAGTGGCATACGTTGTTTTATTTTAGTGACAGTGAAGAACCACCTGAGACCTTAAGTGACAACAGAGGACACGTTACAATTCCAGTAAAATATGAAGTAGGATTAATATTTGTAAGGTATTGATGCTTCTCTGTACTTCTGTTTGCTAGCCCAGTAGACAGCAGGTGTTCAAAGAGAATATGGTATTGTTTTGTTGTTGAGCTGTGCTCAAGTTAGTATCTACAAATGACAGCTTCTAGTCTCATGAACAGGAAGCACAGGCTGCATTGAAAAGAGCAGTTACATGAAATGGTGGAGCAGTTATACTGTCCCTATCTTGCTGTAGCTCCGTTTTATCTATTTAAATTTGATCTGCAGTTTGCAAGTACAACAGCAGCTTTTGTTGATTTTTGTACTTTGCTCTCTTCATTCAAAGGCATTTCAGGTACATAAGAAAGCAAATACTTCCAGCTTCCTGATGGCCGTGAGTTTGTATCACTATAATACTGCATGGTGTGGTGTTTGATTTCCAGCTTCAAAAATTAGCCTTAATTTTAGATTCTCAGAGGTTTGTTTTTATCAATTCAGACATAAATTTTAATGCAGGTCTTCTAGTACAATTTATTTTCAGAAATAGCTAAAATTCAGTTAAATTCCACACCTGAAAAACATTATAATTATTATCAGTAGAGTATATTGCATGGTGTGCAGGTGTAAATAATTAAGTCTAATTCATTTTGGATGCATTTCATGGTTCAAATCCAGCCTTTGTTTGTCCCATAGGGAATAACGTTGAATTTAGAACATGCTGGTTTTGTTCTCTTTTTACTTGGTTCTGTCTTTTATAGGACCCTGCCTGTTTTACATGGCAATACTCAGGATAAGGCACTGCACAGCTAGAATAAGAACAGCAAAATCAGGCCCTGATGTATTACTTTTGGGAACAATATTTGCTCATTCTGTAGTTTTATCTGAACAAAACATTTAAAATGTACATAATGAAAAGGAAGCACTACTCAGAAAACGGATGAGTTGAACTTCAGTGGAAGTAGCAATGCACTCTTAATTGCAAGACTAGTCGTGGGGGATTCATGAAATAATGAAAAGACCTGTATTATTAACTGCTAGAGTTTTTATGAAGTTTTTGTGCTTATTGGGTTTTTTTTTTCTTGTGTTTTTTTAATCCACAGTGTTTTCAAAGAGCACCATGTTATAATTGCAGCAAATGATACCGTCCCTACTGCTGTTAACACAACAGAGCAGATTGGGGATGAAGTTATTCTGCATTATAGGGTAAGAAACAATTAAAACTGCATGATATAGGTACTGGCTTAATCTTTTTTTTTCATCTGGTTTGAATCGCTCAGTGTGCTAGCCTATTACTTAAATAGCAGCTATGCAATATGTTAAACCTTCTACATGGGTACTTTGTGTTTAACACTGTTTTTTTTCTTGCTTGCTTTGGAATAAGGTGAGTCAGAGGTTCTCAGAGTGGTCCATCTCCCACAGAGTAGTTCAGGTGGTTTTTAGAGCTGCTGCCCTCAGCCGGGGAAAGAGTATGCCCTAATAAATGAGAATTTGACGTATGCTCATTGCAGTTGAGAACAGATATTTCCAAAATTCAGTCAGCTTTGAAAAAGGCAAATGCCATGCGCCAAGAACATTATCTTCCTAATGGAATGAATACTGCAAACTAAAATAACTTGAAAAAGATATTTAGTGGACTAGAAGCCCAGCCTCAAGTTGCAGTAGGACTGAATTTTGTTATCTTGAGAGCATCCTTGTTTCCCAGTGTCAAATCCAAAGCTGAACGAGGGTCCCAAATACAAAGGATAAAAGTCTCTGAATCAACCTTCTCTCTGTAAAAAATGGGCATGGGAAAGCTCTCGCTCTCACTAAATAGCAATGGCAAAGGGGGTTTTTATATTTTTTAGCCCACCTATAGTTTTTTACTCAGCTACTCTTTTTAGTCTAAAAGTTCAAATCCAATAATCTCGAAGCTTTTTGTGGATGTTTAAGACATTATTCATCTCATTTCAGAATCTTTGCTTTCTGAATATAATAGCTGGTGGACTGCAGAGTATACCATTTATGATCTCATAAGCACAACTCATCTCTGCAAGCAGCTTATCAAAAATAAGTAGTTAGAAGAAAAAAGTTAAACAGGTTCTTGAGTATTTATTAAGCTCGTCCACTTCAGAGACAGGATCACCTATTCTCCTGCCAGCAATTCCACCTAGGCATTTTCTCCATCCTCGGCCACAGCAGGCATGTTTAGAAGGAGTAGCAGCTTACAGATATGTCCTGTGATCTTCTTAGGAAACATGTGAGAGGAGCAGGTGAGCAGGAGGGCTGTTGCCTAAGCACACCTGAGGAGGAACCAGCAGGAGCCACCGCTAGTACGGTGGCTCCTCTCGCATGTTAAAGCATTTTGGGGGCTTTATTAAAAATTGAGATGAAATTATCTGAAGTAGAAGTGTCAGATGATAAGAGGATGCAGCAAACAAGATAACAAGAAGGAATTTATGTCAAAATGTCCCCTTTCATCCTGTTCATTTGATTTCCTTCAATAGAGTATTGTATTATCAAAGACCACAGAAGAATGCGTCTGCTAATTCACAACAGGCTGTTCTCAGGGGGAAAAAGTAAGAGTTCATCACACCACTTTTTGCATAACTGACTGTGGAAGTGTAAAAAAAACACAGAATAAAAGAAAAACACAGGAAAGGAAAAAACTCACAGTCAAATACCAACAAAATAAGGAAAGTACTAATCAAAACTTTTTTTTTTTATAGATTGAAAAAGGTGAACACTTTCCAATGCCAAACCTCACACTGCAGATCTTATTTCCTGATGTAACAACAGCCAAGAACACTCTTCTCTACCTTACTGCGTTGTCACATTCCCAAGTAAGCTAGGAATTTGTATTTTTATGATTAATTTAAATTTGAAATTTTTGTTGTAAGGAACTGCAAAATGCAAACATTTGGGATTATACCTTGCTTCAAGGTAGATATTGCTTTTAGTCTAAAAGATGAAATGCTGGTGTTTTAAGAGTATGTACAGGTGTGCATAAGAAGACAGAGAGATAAATTTTCTTAAAAGGAAACAAATTTAAAATGGTGTTGAACAATAACTGGACTAGAACAAGGTTAATTTGATATATTGCCAAGTGATGAGAGGTCCAGACTGAGATATGTGTGGCGGGAGTTTCTTTCTTAGTTTTGCCTACTGAGCCTCAGATTATCTCCATTGTCAGCAGTGCTTACTGCAAATGCTCTAGTCCTGCTGTGTACATCTAGAGCTCAATCTCCTGTTCAGTCCTCTTCTTTCTGTTACTGAAATTAGCCTTCCTGCACGTCTGCTCTCCAGCACTAGCAGTCCTCTGGCTTCTTCCTTCTCTGGGGCACTGAGACATCTTGAAGGGGATGGTAGGTCATGTCTTTCAAATGCTCTTCACTGCAGCCCTCATTTGAGTTTTTCCATTTCACTCTTCCAGAGCAGCTGGAGGAGATCACAATTCCAGCAAATCCCATGATTCCAGATCTGTAGATATTAAAACTAGAGCTATATCAATAACTGGATGGCTGAAGAACCCAAATATCACTAAATGGTGACCTAAAACCCTTTTTTTTTTTTTTTTTTTTTTTCAATCTTTCCCTCAGAGGCACACACATATATGCACCTCTGTCCAAATATTTCACTTAGTTTTGAGGTGTTGCACCACTGAAAAATAAACCAAATGGTCTAAGTGAAAGCTCAAGGTTCACTTTAAAACAAAAAAATCCAAAAACCCCCAAAATATTTCATGTTTAGAATAAAAAGAAATTGTGTCTGTTCTTAAATTCCTTCCCTCATTATTTTCATTCCTAGGCAATCACCATATTTGACCCAAGTTTGCACATAAACTCAACAAATCTGTGCTTTTTCTGTCGGTAAAATTCATCTACTGCTAGCTACACCCTAGTGATAGTAGTGTGCCAAAGTGCACTGCAGGGGATTTGCAATCCTCTCCATGCTAGCAATCTGAAAGTGAATGACCTGACTGAAAAAACAAATTCCCCTGCACCGAGACACCAAAGGATTTCCCAACTGCCTTTGAAGGAGCCATGGAGATCTAACAGTGCTCCAGCACCTGCTCCCCCTTCCTGGGCGCTGCAATGGAGGCTCCTGAATCCTGCACTTAACCTGCCTGTCTGCTTGCTAAGGCAGAACCTCTGCGGATTCCCATGCAAAAGCTATTTAGCTTTTTTAATAGCCAGCTCTTGCTGGTTCATGTAATGGTCATCTTGCAGGAAGCTCTTGTTTGCTTCTACAGATGTTTGAGTAGCTGGATAGAGTTTAGGTTAAATTATCTCATAAAAATCTCATTTGTTGTTTGAATAATGATACTTCAATACCTACACCATCTGAATTTCCTATTCTGCACTCTTGCAATATGCAGTTTTATTGCATTTAGCAGTTAGTAAATAATATTAATGTTATTAAATATTAAATATTATTTATGTTGGCTTGTTTCCAGAGCATTTTTTTTTAATAGATTGCATATTCAGACAATAAGAATAATATTTGTATTTCTGCTAACAGAATGCCGTCTGCCAGACTAGTTACCCTGTAGATCCCTTGAAGATCAGCACTGGGAAACCATTTGTGTTGCCAAAAATAAAAGAACCTACAAAGGATACAATTATGGTAAGCCTACATATAGTACATATATTCATCCCAGATATTAACCCAGATCTTTGAGCTGAGTACTTCTGCAATAAATATTTAAAAGCTTCTCTCAAACTGTATCCTATGGAAACTCACTTTGTCTTAATAGCCTGAAAAGCCATTTTTATGTAGACTAGCTATAGGTTTTATTTGGCTACAAAACTGTACGTGGAACTGAATTTGGTTTGGTTTGGTTTTTTTTTAAATTTAGCAAATGTGTAAATAACAGTAGCACATTTGACAGCTGAGTAAATTTTCACCTCCTATATTCCCATTGTAATTAGTAAATAGTAATATTTTAAAAGCTTCTCATGTCCCTTGCAACTTTTTTAGACATTCGGTTGAAAATACTTTCAAATGCTAACACTCTGATCTGACAGATTTTCCATGCAACTGGCAGAAATGTAATTGATGATCCCATTTGGAAAGGATTAGCCCCTCACATTTAGATGGAAGAGTTGCAAAGTAATTTTGCTGCCATAGTTCTGTTGGCACGTCAGGGGGAAAACCATCATACTACCTCCTCAGCATAGAGGTATGAGTGGAGTTTCTGGTGCAAATGAAGTCATGCCATGAGAAGAGTATTTTGTCACGCTTATCATAGTCCTTCACAGAGGTGATAAAGGTCTAGGCTAAGCAAAAATTTCCAAAGTGTTGAACGTGGTTCTGCTGTCCTGACAGCTGGCAAGTAAAGATACTTAAATTTTCACACAGACATCCTGCCCTGCTTGAAAGATTCAGGTGTCCCACAATTTGAAAGGATCAAGAAACACTGCGGAGAAGCCATAGCTGTGTTGGCAGAAAAACACTTGCTGTTACAGGCTGTGCCTCCTTTAGGAGCTCTGCTGATGCCTTTTCTGCATACCTACAGTTACAGAGCTTCCTCAAGGCTAAGCGAACCTGCAAAAACTGAGTCTATTCTACCACAGCATGAATATCTCAACTCGTTTTATATACTGCAGTGTCATTTTTACATAAAAAGCCCCAGTAATTAGTATTGGTTTAATATTGGTGTCATAGCAAGTCTATGATCTGTATATATAGTAGTTTACATATTTTTGGTTTAGTAATGTGAAAAGTCTCTTCCTATTAATTCATGCTTGTGCCTTTTAAACAGGACTGTGATACATACAGCTGTGCATCTATTAATTGTGCCCTGGTCCCATCTGACATATATCAATTGAATGTTTCATTAAGAGTATGGAAACATACCATCATAAAAGTAAGTAAATCCCATTTGTATTCAGAATACTCTTGGCTTTGAGAAACTTAAGCCAATGTTTCTAATGTCTATTAAAATTACACCTTTCATTTTCTTAAGTCTCCACAGCCCCCTAGTATTTGAAATAATTTCTCTTGCTATTTTAAAATTTCCTCAAAACTAAGTTACATGCATTTTATTATCCTTAAAGTAAGTACTTAGAACTTAGCAGGAATTTCAAATCATGGTAAGAAGACACCCCTTACTTATTCTGTATTGATGGTCTTTTTTTTAATAGCTACTTATGCATCTACAAATTCTAATTTGGCAGATGTAAGGAGGGGTACATAGAAGCATATAATTTTTAAATAACTTTTAATCTGGAAGGATTTCTCAAGTCTATAAAGGATTTTTTGATCAAAAAGAGCAGAGGAGAAAGAGTCCGCCTCAGAGCACACCTCATTGTGTGAGGTTGTATTGTCTGATGGTTACAACAATGACCAGGCTGTGGTCTGTTTTGCTCAGTTGATAAATTTCTGATACTGAGTTCCTGTTTTGTGTCTTTGTTTTTCTCTGGAAAATAGCAGGACAAGAGGGGAGATACAGCAGAATTTTAGAAAGCCCAAGTCTGTCCCTGTGGCCAAAGTAGTATTCCAGGATTGATTAGTATTTCTTTGAAATCTCCACTCTCTACCTTTTCAGGACTGTTTTGCTGTCTTGTAAATGGTGATGTGTGTGCTGAAGGTGACATGCATGAGCAGCTTCGCTGACTTTCACATTTTTCAGCATCTCCCAGAACTTTAGCATTAAGTTTTGCTTTCACCCTTCTCATTTCTACAAAGCTTTCTACTTCAAAATACCTAATTATAAACCACAGCCATTTCTCTCTTCTTCCAGGCAAGTATTCACAGCTTAACCCTTGTTGTGAAAGCATTACTTAGGAGTGAGAACTCATCACTGATTTTGAGAAACGACCATCAAAAACTGGAGGTAAGAACATGATAATTCATGGGTTTACTCTTCATGGGATTTATTGCGCTACTGAATCATTCATTACTAGTGAACTGATTGTTACCTATTGTAATGTTTTATCCTACTCTAAATAAAAGTGATTTCATATCACAGTAGAAATGTCAGAATTAGTCAGATGATGATACCAAAATCCCATTACCCACCAATGTACCTGGGTGAGAAGTACTGTCTGAAGTATTTCTGCCTGCTGCAGTATAAATGCTTCCTGCATCTATGTAAATTAAAAGCATAACTAAAATTCTTTTAAGGAATCAATAGTATTTTAAAAATTGTCCTGTGTCATTTAGAAGTGATCTCACTTTGTACATTGTATTTTCTTTATTATTTCTATATTTATTATTTCTTTCCACTTCACTACCCAACATATATATTTGAAACAGGAACTTTTATTTTTCAGAAGTTCCCTGTCATTTTCTTAGATAAGAAAGTATATAACATTATAGTAGTGGTGTCAGGTATAAAGAGAAATGTCTTTAATTTTGTTAGAGTTGTTATTTTTCTTTTAAAACTCTTTATTCCAAGACGTTTATAGTGGTTAATGCATTGCTTTTCTGTGATAACTTGTATGTGCGGGGGCTTACTTACTACAATGTACATTTTTAAGCAAAAGTCCTACTATGTGCTGTTATTGTTAATATCCCCAAAATTTAAAGCAAAGTAATATTCAATGTGAATTACATCTTGTGCAAAATATTTTTGAAAATACAAACATCACAGGTCAATTATTAGTTGGTATTGTATCCAGGCATTTCTTTTAAGTGATAGTTCAAAATTCAATCCAGGAATGAAAACACAGCTAAGAGGCTTGCAGATAATGAGAGCTGCCTTTACAAAGAAATTCAGAATTAACTTTTTTTAAGATGTAATTTCAATTTGAATGTTTAGTATTCAGCTTTTCAATGCTTTTTTGAACTATAAAGTTGTGTCTCTAATAAATTCTTAAGTTAAAATAATTTAAACTCCTATATGGTCATGTTTATTTAAATGTGAATATTCCTTATTTCAGTTTAGTTTACACCAGATACACCTGGTTTAAAATCAAATTAGTATCTACACAGCCTTTTACACTTATTTCATTTAATTGGTTTAGAAGCTTGTTAATCACTGCCACCTTTCAGGGAGGCAGGCATTGAGTGATGAAGAATAGACTAAAGAAACTCCCTAACATACACTTCAACTACTCATGGTTTTGGTCCTGTATCCTTTATAACAATGACCACTGACTTACAGCAGGGCCAACCCTCATGAAATGAATGCACTTACAAAGTGCAAGATATTATCTAAATATGGGGTTTCATGTTGGAGATTATTTTCTCAATTCCCTCCTATAAATTCCTGTAGTGGTACCCTTCTGGTGCATACTGATAAGTGTCATGCTGCTCTGTTGATATTTTAGAAGGACAAGTTATTTATTGCTTCCTTTCTGAACACTTTGCAGACCATGATTAAGATTTCCAAAGAACTCCCACCGGGTACAGTCCCCTTATGGGTTATCCTCCTGAGCATCTTTGCTGGACTCTTGATTCTTGCACTGCTTATATTTGCTTTGTGGAAGGTAAGCTGCGCATTCTTGTCTTCATGAAAATAAACAAATATGCTTAAATTCTCTGCCATGTCCTTCCCATAACTAGAACTTCACAGACACTAATATTATGTAATAAGTAGAGTGAAATCTTGTAGAAATGACAAAATAACACTACGTTTTTCTGATGTAATGTAACATGCAATGCTAACCAATTGAAACCTGTATTGCCAGTATGTTATGAAAGGAAAAATAAAAAGATATTTTAGTACAATTAAGGGTTTATTAAGGGGTTTTTTTAATTAGCTTTGGCTGTGGCCTTTGATAACCAGGTTTTCTCTTTGTGCAAGATGCTAGGCCTGTGGTGTAAGTATTGCCGCAAGTGGGCACTCTTCTCCAAGCTAAATATTTAGTTCATACTTGCGTTAGAAGGTTACAGTTTATAGATTTCAACATGCATAATCTCTTGAAAAATTCGACAAGTATAAAAGGAAGTATTATTTATTCAATTGAGTAGCAAATATTATTAAGCATTTTAGCCTTTGACATTATGTGAGCATAACAATGATTCGGCAACCATAACAATGATTCCACAATCGCTTAGTATGTATTAACTGTACTCTTTTTGTCTGCTTTCGTGACATGTCTCTTTGTTTTTCCTGGAACAGAATAACTAATGTTGTACTTCAGTGATAAAATATTAAACGACTTTTTACTGTACTGAAAGTGTTAAAATAGTAGTAAGAACCAGCACATGAATGCTACCAATACAGGTTGCATGCTGTGAGCAGTTCTTGGTCACTTTTTTCTTTTCTGCAGGCTGGATTTTTCAAGAGACCACTAAAGAAGAAAATGGAGAAATGAAGAAAGAAAAAAAAAAAGCTGAAATTTTTGCTCAGGTCTGCCTCAAAAATGTTACTGTAAAATTAAAAACTTAGATGCAGTGGTCACAATGTTTTCTAAACTCTGGCACGTTAAAAAAACAAGAAGCAGAACAGCAAGAAGCAAATCAAGCACACATGCAAAGGAATGATGCAGAGGAAGAATAAACAGCCTTATGGCATTATGTGATACTCAAGGACATGCTTTCAAGTGTTACTCATTTTTGGAGAGTAACTGAGTTCTAAGATTCTAATGGGTTTTAATATGGAAAATGCTTAATCATATTTTTATATACCTATGTATGTGGAACCATTTTTCATTCCAAATTGTGCAACAAGTCAGCTTGTATGTAGCAATCCCAGTCTCTTTTATCACCTTACGATTTTCAGAAGGAAAAAGCATAATTTTAAAAATTTCCTCTTTATGTCAGTTCTGTGAAAGCAGACTGTCAGTTCATGAAGCAGAACATGCAAACTTTGAGAATGCACCAAATACTGTATGGTAACTGATGTAATGACAAATCAGAAGATAGAAGCACCTGCAGAATTTTGGGTGAAGATTACTGAAATACCTTGGATTTCTCTTTCTGCTCGTTTTAGCGTGTCCAGCTGAACCCCGGATACTCCAAGAAAGAGATTTTTATGGTCAAGCAGACCATAAAGGATTGATCCATTAAATTTCATAACTGTTTGAACTTGAAACAGATTTTTGGCAGGCCTAAGAACGTATGCACAAAACATTCAAGCCCATCTGATTGCACACTGTATTCAAATAAGCAGGGGCACAATTGTATCTGCGAATTAAAATGTCCATATTTATGCAGAAAATGTTTAGAGGTACCCTGAAAGTTTGACTCTTGCTGTATATCTTGGAGTAGCCAGGAGGGTGCTTCATAAACTGTCACTGTAAATTTATTGTGTAGCTATTTAATCCAATGAGTTTAAAGTGTACAAAATGATAATTAACAAAAGAGCACGGATAGGAAATTCAGCACTGGCAAGCTTCTTCTAGTATTGTAAGTCACACCTCATCTTTGTTACTTATGAATTTAAGAAGTGATGAATAATTTGTGTACTAAGTAAGCACTTAACAAATGATGTTTATTTTGTGTCAAGGATTAAAAGTTTATCTGAGAATACACTGAAATGTAGATAGCAAAAGATTTCTTTAAGAAATTTTTTCTTTCTCTTTAGACTATTCAGTTTCCTCCTTTCTTTCATGCACTTGTTTTCCTTCCATGAGGATCTCTCCCTGGGGCTCTTGGGCTGTGCCTTGTCCTTGAGAGCTTCCTATATTACTTGCAGCCACACAAAATTAACAGAAGAAAAGGGAGGCATGCTGGCAAAGTGCAACGTTGCCTCAGCATGAGATTACTTGGTATTGATTGCCAATAGATCAGAAAATGTTGAGGAGACGTACTAAGTTCTATAAGATGTACTTGTTTGCAGAAAAGCTTTGCCTTGCCAAGGAAGCCAGGAAAATTTGTTCCTCCTCTTGGTACAAATGTCACTGGAATGAAAAAAAAATCACTGCAGTTTTCCAAAAGGTTTTAACTTAGCACTGACTTTATAGTAGTAGCTTAAAAAGCAGTAATATATTTTATAAAGACTTTTTTTTCTTTAAGAAAAGGCCACAGATTTGGTTGAACATGCTGGCAAGTACAACTCTGGAAGTGTGCAAGAAGGTGCTTTATTGTTTGAAAGATGCTGTCGCTGTTAAGTCCCTTCTATTTAGTTCCTAAATTAGAGAGAGTAGTTATTGGGAAAGGCTGAGACTTATGTGAATGCAGCAAGTAGGATTAAGTTTGAAAGTGCTTGCAATTTCTCCTTGTGTCTGTGGGAAAGGTGGTTATTTCATAACAACAGTCTGCTGAAGGTAGCAGCATGACTCAGAAGAGAGGGCAAAGCCCTCCGTGGGAACACTGTGGGTGGCTGTGCTTTGCAGAGCCTGGGAGAGCCACCGAGTCGGCAGACTTGCTTGCTGTGCTCGTCTGCACGCTTGAAAGTGCACCTTATCTGAAAGGGTATGAGGTGAGTTGCCCTGGTTCTGAGCACAGAAGCAAGACTTGAATGGAAGCAAAAAAATGGCATAGAGGAGTTGTGGATAGAATCCCTGCTTCATTCATTGTGCGAGTTAAATTGTCCTCCAAGGAAGGCAAAAATCCATTTGTTGAACAGTGAAGATAAATTAATATTCGCAGAGGTGTTTTCAGTCCCATGTGAGATGCAGGTTTTATTTTAAGAAAATGTATGATTTTGCCAATTTGTTTGAAAGATTTAAATGGCACTTGTCACTGCAGCATCTGAATGCCTCAGAATTGTAAATGTTTTTTTTCCTTATAGTAACACTGTAAAGGCATAGCAGTGCTGTTATCCTATTATGGTTTTGTAAAGGAACAGAATTATGAAGGAATTGTGACTCACCTATGCACACATAGAAAGTCAGTGGTAGAAAAGGAAATACTTATATTTACTATTATTCAGCCAGTTTGTTAACCATGAGGTCATTTTTCCTGGCTTCATAAAATTACTCACAAGTTGTGCAAGCCACACATCATTTTTATGCAGCATACTTTTATTTTGTTTAAGTGTTTCACTTTTTAGTTATGATAATCTGTTAACCAGAGCTTTTTACTTTTCTGATGACCTTTCATGTCTTATTTTAAAGCATCAGCCTAACTGAAAAAATATGTCAATAGAACAGTCTATTTCCCTAGATAAGGACTATGCAAAAATACATACATATTTTATCAATGCAAAGTATGTTTGAGATCAGTTTTCCATTCTTTTTAGACTTGCTTTGTACTGTAAAAGCAGTAATAAGCTTCATATAACCACACTGCTTTCCTCTTTGTCATGATGCTTTCTTCCTTTTCACGTTTGTCCTATTATCAGATTTCCAATTATGATATCTATTTAAAATATTAAGTATGCAAAGGGGATACCACTATAGCACATTATTCTTACAGAGGCTAAATTAGTAAAATCACTATTTTTATCCATAAGAGCCTTTCCACATAGCACTGCAAGAGCAATGTTTTACTGGTTTTCACTATATACAACAGAAAAGCCTACTGAAAGCAATATTGCAAACTTCAGTAACAACTTACTAAAATTTGGCAGGCACAAAAAATGTCAGAACAGCACGTAATCTGTTTTGTTCCTATAAAAAGACACATTAGGATTGTAATATGATTCTAATAACTAACAAGCTGAACATTTTTTCATTCAAATAAAAGCCTGTAAAAAAATAGTAATAATAAATTGGGTGTATGACCAGAGCTTAAGCAACAGAGGGAGTCTGGCCCAGCTCAGTTCCTAACTTCAGCACTGAAGTAGCTAATCTTAGAGGGAATGGACAAGCTACATTTCTACAGCATAGAACTTCTCTGGAAAGGAGCAAGAGCTTTAAACCATCGCTCCTCCTTCAATTTGAGGCTGTTGTAGAGGTTGTTGATCTCGTATGTAATTTTAGAAGACTTAGAAAACAGCATCTACATTAGAGCAAGCTCCTGGACTGCTGCTTATGTTCCTTTGCTTGTCTGGTGTCACTCTAGGTCTGTATTATGAGCCCTTGCTACAGACAGAACCCACCTGTTCTGACCCCTTACCTGAGCCCTTTAGTATATATCCTGTGCTGAGTCATTTTGAGCATGATGTTTCTCTTCTGCAGAGCTTGAGTCAGAGGAATCTACCTTCAACTGGAGCCAAGGGTTTTCATCTCACTTGGCACTCAGAGGCTGGAGTTAGGGTCACACTCATCTAATGAATTCTACATACTCTAATTGTTTTAATTTCTTGAATTAACTATTGTATAGGTGATGATCCCATTCAAAAATAGAAGCAGAGCAAGAGAATCAGAATCTACTGTTGTTAATTATACCACTTAACAGGAATAAGAGGGAATTTGCATCCTTTTTAAGAAAATCACAACATTCTGCATGGCATTTTTTTTCCTGTAAAATTATTCCATGTGTTTTATTGATTAAAAAAAATTAAAGAGTCTAGCGAGCCTCCTTTGTAGTTTGTTTGCTTTTCATTGATATAAGAATAACATAAAGGGATCTCAGTACCTAAAAACAAATCCATCTACCTGTCAATAGAAAGCTATTGTAGAATTAAGCATTCTTGCACAGCTTAACATCAAGGAAAGCTTGAATGTGGTCAAGCTGTCAGAAATACACTGCCATTAATTGTATGGATACTGTACTTACAGCCACATTTGAAAGCTTTTCAGAGGGCCGTATGACTTCCTGACACAGATTTGTTTTCATGACATTACATACATGAAAGTTGAAGACACAGACATTCATCTAACCATTCCTCCTATCCAGTGATTTTTCTGTACAACTTACTCCTGTGACCCAAATAGTCCCTTGTCTTGCATAGTTGTAAATGATTCACATCACCTTCCTTAGAGCCTAGTAAACATTTGTATCAAAACTTCCTAGAAGACGAAGATGACACCTTTTATATCACAGTTAACTTTTAGAAAACATTACAAACCATGTAATTACTTAACTGTTATCTCATCAGAGACTACTTTGATGGTGAATCACAATTCTTTAATAGCAACATCCTGTCTAGTCATAGGGGAGTGCTTACCAAATGTCCTACTCTGCGTGTATCTGATCCTTACAGTTTGCTGGACATTTTCCATAGGAGTATTTCAATGAAAATCAGAAAAAAAGCCACTTCTGTTTTTGTTTGTCTGTTTTAAAGTGCTTTTCAATTGAATTAAAAAAGAACTAGAATCACTTTCTCACAGCAAGGAGTGTAACATTATGTATCATTTGCACAAAACTGGATTACAATTCATTGCATTTAGCAGAAGCAAAAGCAGTTCATGCAGTGGGTGTGGTTTGAGCCCTGTGAGGATGAAGAGTCACAAAGACTAAAGCACTGATGAAGTTTTAGTAACAACTGGCTGATACCACAGTTTAGACAGCGCAACTGGATTCTGTTTAAACAACCGGATGATAAAGTGAGCTATCCTCAATACCATCATGTTTTAATTACAAAGACTGAGGGCTGACATCCCAGAGATATCGGACTTTGGTCATTCAGTCAAAAAAAAAGGGTGAGTAAAAGACCCTCAGGCAGATTTTTCTTCTGACTCCAGTACAGTGGGGCATGGTGCTCCTTTACTGCATTTCCCCTCGTGTGCACTTACCCTTTCGCCCTTCTCCTTTTCTCAGTGTTGTAAGTCTTCTCAGAAAGGACAGACATTCCTCAAGGGCTTACTAAATGTTGCACCTCCTAGGGATTTTCAAAGAAATGGGAGAGGGAGCAGAAGTATTCAAAGTGGATTGCACATTTAGATCTAGCAGGCCAGTTGTCTTGGCACACTCTGTCCATCCACTTCGCACACTCTCTGTTCACTTTCAGCAGTGGCCATGGTGAAATCCTACTTCTCAGCTAAGGTTCAGCTGGATTTGGTGATGGAAGTTATTATTTATTGCAAAGCTTCACGTATCTGGTTCAGTATTACATATGGTCCTTAAGGTTTATTGATGTTAAGGGTGCCATTGTTTTTCCTCCTGGGGTAAAGGAATAGGATCCCTCTCTCCAGTGAAAGTTGCTTCATATCATCTTCCATTACAGAGCCTTTTCATCTTATCAGAGAGCATAAGATGAAAAACAGAGGATCCCCTCAGTTTTCCCTAAAAAGCATTTGAAGTTTTACAATTTTGTGACAGTAGACATAGTCTGAGAAAAGTAACTCATTTTCTTTCCTTTTGGGGAATTGTATACACAAACCTTGCTGAGTATTCTCATCTCATGGCCCAAATTAATAGCCATTAATAGCTCACTTCCTTGTTTGCCAGCTAATAAAACCTCACTGAGAAGAGCCTATTACTCTGGCCTCAGTCATTTTACACTATGCCACAACAGATGATATTACATCTCAAAACTTCTAGGGTTCAGCTGAAACTTCTCGCTCCCCTGTTAGCCAGAAAAAAAAGCTCTGGTGGTATTGGTGGTGTAGGTTTTGAGACTCTTAGGAACCTCAAAAACTACTGAGTTGCTTTTTGCCATTTATTTGAGGGATCTGCCAAAATTAATTGACAGTCTCTGGCCTCCTTTATGCCATGAATTTCCAGCATTGGAACAGATGCCTAGAGATCTCAGCAAACAGCCATTAGCAAGTATATTTAGAGAGCAATATGTGTCTTATAAGATACTGCTGCAACACAGTTCGTCCCTTCATGCAAAGCACCTTCAGGTTTCATCCCAGTTATTGAGGGCTGGCCTGTTTGCCCCCCCAAGAGAATTTTTCTTATAGGATGAGTAAGATTTCTGCAACCTGATAAGGAACACTTCTGTACATCTAGTCAGTTAGACGACACTTGATCCTGTTACCACATTTTATCCCCAACCTACCTGTCTGGTATTTCGTCTTTAACTCAAGTTTTAGTAGCTAATGGTAGATGATAATGTAGCAAATGATCAGTTGAGAACAGGTCCAATTCAGCAGTTACGTATATACCAAAAGGTTTTTTTTTTATATTCAGCATTATTTTTGATTAGCTTAACACATTTAAGCTGCAAACAATATACAAAAGAAAAAAAGAAAAAACCCAACAACAAAGCAATGCATTAAGACTTAAATTCATCTCAATTAATTTAAAATTCAGTGAGATTCAGTGGGAATTGTTAAGGGAGTCAGGTTTGCTAAAAAATGCCTACCAAACAATTGAGCAAAAAAAGGAAGAATGGATAGGTCTTACTTCCACAAATCAGAAAACTGCTATGTTTTCAAAATAGAAATGGTCAAAAATGTAAATAAAGGCATGTTCCGAGGAGATAGAAGTTCTTGTCTTCTCATCATGTACTTATAACTCCTGTCTGAGAAATATTTTTGAGATACCCACTATTTTTATGAGTTCAGGTGGTTATTGGAGCTGTATCAAGGTTAATGCTTTGGTAAATAGGCTGAAGCTGCTAGGGTAGCACACCGGCTGCTCTAGAGAGCATGAAATTACGTGGGCTGCATTAGCAGGCTCCTGTGTAGGGCCTCACTTCTGGGGATCACAGGTGGATGGGAACATTTCTTCATTGGCTACCTTATTTCCCATTAATGTAATTTCCCCATGACAGGCACAAGCTTTGCTCACCTGGAAAAGGAATTGGTAAAAATATGTGTATACTCTGTGCTAGGTAGGACATAGTTCAGTCAAAACAGCATGGAATAGGTAAATGCTGGTACGTCTACAGTAGGAAGCAGTGCTGTGCATCAGGAGCAGGACTGGAGAGTGATACAGCTATTGCTGAGGATATGATGCCCGCACTATATGCCTTTTGAAGGTTTTACTTTAAACCCTGTCTTGAATATCAATTTCATATTTATTTTTCAGATGACAGCCTTACTTTAAAGGACATGAATATTATTCCTGCAGGACTGCTCTTCAGATCAAAACACTGGCATACTTGTCTTTGCCTGTAGTGAAAAGGAGCATTAAACTACCTACAGCTGCTGTGTTTTCTCCCTGAAATCCTGACTTCTTCAACATTCAATCCCATTTAATTCCTACAAGGTTCGTATTAGCTGGTTAAGAAACCAAGTGCATGCTGACCCAGCCGGACTTTCAAACATTTTGCCATGGTCTGTGTTGAGTCTTTGTCATCTTTATTAGCCCTTTTCTGTTCATTTTTAACAGTTCTTGTGGAAAACAGGATACTTGGTTTAAAATTTTTACTCTGGGATGGCTTATGTAACAAGGTAGGTTACTCTTGACCACCATGTAAGAAAATCAGCTTCCTGAAGTGGATTTGGATGATTCTCAAAGGGTTTGAGATGCATGGGGAGGTAAAGGAGGCAACTCCACAGATCTTAAACCAATCTGCCTTTTGTCTGCTTTTGCAACCCATCTGCAGCTTCCTTTGTGTCTGTCTGTGTGTGTGTATGCTAGTTTTCAGCCACACCAACCCCCTGACGGCCTCCTTACACCCTTGTACAAGTGCTAGTGCCACCACAAGAGGTGGACTAAGGGTATGCACAGCCGGGCAAAGAGGAGACTGAGTCCAGACTTACCTTGGTTTAACAGCATGGCCAAAGAGTGAGAGAGAAAGAATACGTCACCTGTGGCAGGCGTGATCCATTAACTGCTGTACCTTGTGACTTTTCAACGGGGAATGCTAGGCTTGGGACAGGCACTAAGCGGGAGGCTCGGTTTGCCTCACAGGGGGTGTGGATGTGCATGTGCCTGGGGAGGGGGCTCGCCGTACCACTTTACACATGACTCTACATACTGCATACTACTTCAGGTGTCTGACACACCAGTCCTCCTGAACTATATGCCTGCTTTTCCCTTCAAGTCAGCAGCGTAGGTATTTCTGAAAACTACATAGAGAAAGTCTTGCTGCCTGAATTAGCTGTCCACCCTTTGCATGCAGAGGCTTTAAAAGGGAAGTGAGACTAAAGGATATTTTCAACTCACTGATCTTCTGCCGTCATCTCTACTGGGAAATGCAGATTCCCAGTAGGGGAAAGCAACTACCCTGTTAATCTTACAATATTAAGAAT
Source organism: Aptenodytes forsteri (assembly GCF_000699145.1). Taxonomy (NCBI): domain Eukaryota; kingdom Metazoa; phylum Chordata; class Aves; order Sphenisciformes; family Spheniscidae; genus Aptenodytes; species Aptenodytes forsteri. The sequence goes on along the minus strand of NW_008794581.1, from coordinate 7,161,144 downwards.
ACAGAAATATATCTATTAAAGTCAAATCAGCCACGATATTCTCAATAATGGCTTGGAATTAAATCATAGAATGAGCTAAATACTAAAAATAACCAATCCTTATACATACTAAGAAGTCTGTCTTCCTGATTATTCATTATACGGATTCATTATAATTAAATCAGCAGAAACACATAAAAGAACCAATATCGGGTCAGACCAAAGGTCTATGCAGTACCAAGTCCTGTCTCATGTCAGCCAAAGCAGGTACCACGGGAAAAGCATAAGACCAAGGCATGTAGGCAACCAGCTTCCCACAAGCACTCTTCCAACCTCCAGCCATTTTGCAGCTCAAGGTCTTCATAGGCTGGGAAGGTTTCAATGTGTTTAGCAATCCTTGGCAGATTTCTCTTCCCTGACCTAGACTGGGAGCCCAGGTTAACTTTAAACATCTGCCACTCCACAGCACTGCGATCTGCACTTGCGTGCTCCCTGGGAGAAGAATCATCTTCTGTTTGTGCTGACCTTGCTACCTGGTAGCTTCATCAGACATCCCTCCCTCACATATTGTAAAAGAGTACAACTGACCCCATCAGCCTGATCCATGCCCCTTCTAGTATATATTTACTATGTCCTTTTAAAAGCATCGCTTTTCCAGAGCAGAAAGTCCTAATCTACATAATTAGCCTTGGTATTGAGGCCATTCCCCACCTTTCTTACTCTGTCTCAACTTTTTCTAGTTCTACTGTAGCATTTTGAGATGACTGAACCAAAATTGCACAAAATGTTAAAAATGTGTGGTTTGGACAGTAGCATAGTGAAGTGCTGTTTTATTCTCTACTCATTGCCTAAGTAATTCCTAAAATTTCGTTTGTGTATTTTTGACCTTTTCCAGTTTAATTCTGAAACTGAATTATTACTAATGTCTAAACTACATCCTCACAGCTAATTTTAACATTTCCTTTTTAGATTTGATTTTTTTTTTAGTAGCTTATTCTTTTTTCCTTCAGTGCAGCCCTTAACATAACATTTTTGTTGTAGACATCATGTGTCTGCCAAAAATAATAACTGATACTTGGTAGCCCTTCCCTCTAACACCTTCAGACAAATAACGTCAAAGGGGTGACCTGGAGCCATACACCTTGGCTTCCTGTGTGTAAATTGTGCACCTTTGCAAGAGCCCCGCCCAGAAATACATTAACAAAGAACTCCTCAGTTTTGCATACCACAGAAACTCTGATTCTGTGGCCACCCCTCACAGATGACAAAAATGGAAATACCTGAATATTTTTCTGGGAAGGTTGGCATTAATTGTACATTTTGTCATCACATTAAAAACCTAGGATAACACACATTAGTTGTAAAATTTCACAATAAAACTGATTATTAAGTATGTGTTCACCAGAACATCCTTTAAAAATCAAATATTTGCTCAGTATCTTCCCTCTGCAACTTTTAATTTTTCTTGAAAACGCAAAAATTTTAGTGATCTTTTCATAGTGGAACTGATCAAGCTACTTGCTTCCCACAGTCCTTACCGTGAAGAAGTTTGTTTGGCCCTTGCCAACAAAATAGTTTCTTCTAACATGCAAGTAATCCATATTTGCATAGAACCAAGCCTGAAACTTTGCAAACCAGCTCAGGCAGATATGGTGTTTTTGGCAAGTGTCCCTGTGATCACTGACAAGCAGACACAACAGGGTGCTATAAAACACATCGTTAAACAACAGAGACATGTAAAGCAAAGGCCCCATTTTAAATTGCAAAGATAAAGAGCACTAACCAAACTGTTCTCTGAATGATTTTTTTTTTTTAATCAGTGTAGGTGAACTATAACAAAGAATTATTTTTCTGAATAAGTGTAATATTATAAAATAGCTGAAGAGAGTCAAAAAGGTGAAACTGCACAATATAGAAAATCTTTTCTGTAATATGCAATATACAGTTCAGGATTATATGGGAGGGTTGTTATCAAATGCCTTATAATCTATTTAAAACAGAAGTATTCATCTAAGGGAATATTGTTAAAGAATACAATAATTCTCACAGTATTTATTCTCCTATGACCTATTCTTTGTAGACACAGACAAATGTTAGTCTGAGAAGCAACACCCTGGGAGACAGCCTTTGTGTGTGAGAAACTATTTTTCAACATTGTGTCTGCATGAGGAAGAAAGTTTCATATCCTTAGGGTATATTTATAATTAGAATGATGTAACTGAATCAAAGACATTGTTTCTTAGGAAACTAAGACATCTTAGTCTGCGGAGGTTATTTTAGGGTGGGGCAGAGGGGGATTCTACGTTTATTTCATCTATTAAGAAACCATTTTTCTCTATGCTGTGGATTTTTTTTTTGTTATTGTCTTTTCATTAGTATCCATTAATTAGTGTTCTTCTTCCTCGTGGAAGTACAGATTTTCCTCCTTGTCCCAGAGCTGCACACATATTTATACACTCAGCACAGATGGGAAGAGGAGCGGCTAGAGCTGCTCTCCCGACCACAATTTGCCTACTGGTCACTGGATCGCACTTCGTACTGAAGCTGACGTTTCTGCCTTAAGGAGCCGCACCTTGACGTGTGTGTTTGCAGGGCCTCAGTGACACCACGAAGAGGAAACCCAGGGACTGCTCTGAGAGACACGTGAGTCATTTCTGGTAATGGTTGACCGAGGGCTTCAGAGTTCGGAAGTGACGGTGTCTTGGGAAGTGCTCACAAACAGTGAGTCCATGTGCAAGTTCATGCACTAGGATGAGTAACATGTCTGTGTGTCCTGTAAGAGTAAACACATGAAAGAAGTCAATGTGAGTTACACAGGGACAGGTCCCCACTGTACTTCCGTCAATGATTTTAATGTCCTGGCAGAGCTTTCTTGAACTGCATGATGTCCACGAGGAACGAATGTCCAGATAAATACCTGTTGAACAATCCCACCTGTTGACAGGCTTCTTCATTTTAACTTACAATTCAGATTCAGAATGTTAAAAAGAAATTAATAAACTGAGAGAACACATGTACTTTTATAGCACTCCTGCGGCACTTTGCACTTCTTTCTGATTTCCTAGCAAGTTGAAGTCGTCGCCTCCTTATTTTCACTGGCTTCAATTCACATTGTCTCCTTGGATATTGGCCTGGTACCTAAGCCAACGTAGGCAGTATTTTGCGCAGGCATCCTCACCATCATTGCCAACTTCGGATCAGTTGTGTGGCAAAGCTCCTGGATCCTGTTGCACTTCTGCCTAGCTGAGGGCATATTCTGCAGGAATTTAATTTAAAGGAGAAGATACAGGCTCAATGTCATTAAATGTGCAATTTAGTACTCGAGGAAGACAGCCACTCTACGCTGTTACGTAAATCCACATTTTACCACGATTCTACATTTTTCTGACTCCAAAAGCCGGGAAGAGGCATGCCCAGCCCTCCAAAGCGTTGCCTGAGGGTACCCCGGCCTGAGGCGGCGGTTCCTGCCGTGCCTGCGGCCGGTCCTCGCTCCGCAGCCCTCCTTCCAGCGCAGCGCCGGGGAGCTGGCACGCAGCTCTGGGCAGCGCCCGCCGGGCGAGCGCGGGTGCCTCCTCCAGCGAGTGAAACTGGGGGAGAATCGAGGGGGACAACCCGGCTGCAGAGCCTGCAGGGGATCGCCGGGACCCCGCCGGCGAGCACCGAGAGTGCGGGGAGGGGGGAGCTGCCTCCGGCCGCTCCGCGCCCGGGGCGCGCAGTGGGCGTGGAGGAGGAGGAGGAAGAAGAGGAGGACGAGGGGTATTTCGGGGCGGCGAGGAGCAGGTGGCGCTCAGTGCCGCGCTGGGAAGCGGCCAGCTCGGGAGCGGCACCGGCCCGGCCTCCGCACCGCACCGCGCCATGGGC
>NW_008794581.1:7120678-7157053 GCF_000699145.1 Aptenodytes forsteri | reverse complement strand
GCCCGGCTGCGGGCGCCTGTGTGGTTTCTGGGCCGGAAGCGTGTGTGCCCGCGGCCGCGTGTGGACTGCGGTGCATCGGCGGCGTTTTTAAAGCAGGTTAAACCCCGAAACTCCTGGATTGGCATGGAGTTCACCTTGCCATGAAATGGAGTGTGTGCGCGCTGGGGGTGGGGGGAATGGACGCAGTTTGATGTGTGAATTTACGGTTATATGGTGATTATGCCTTTTTAAAAGGGAAGATGATATTCTTCGTTGTGAATGCTGTTTCTAATTTGCAGGAGTCCTCTAGGTCTGTTCCCACCCTGTTGGGCAGATGTGACTCCTTGGAAAAGGACAGGGAAACTTGAACCATCTCCTCCTTCTCTTGGCTGACCAAATTGCCATTACATATGTTTTCCTGGGAACTATAAGCCATCGTATTCACTTGCCATGAGCAAATTCCCAAGCACTTTCAGAGTTTTAATACTACGGTGTACTCTCACAAACCCTTAATTAGCAAGTCACTGAATAAGCAGCATAAAAACAAGTTTTCACTGATGAGCTGTTCCAACTTGTTCTTTCAGTAAGTATAGCAAACGCTGCAGTGGAATGTGCGGCTGCAGGGTATGAAATCAAATACAAAAATATTAACCTGTGATGAGATATATGGTATGCAAACAACCGTGTAATTTTTTATAAAAAGAAAAAGTTATAAAAGTATGAGTGGGCAAAACTTTCGCTCTGCGCTTTTGCTTAATCCATCCTTTATTCTCCCGGTTACAGTCACTGCACACCAGGACCATTAACGTGCCCTGTAATTCATGGGGTCTTAGGACTTGCAAAGGTTTGTAGAGCAGCGCTGAAAGCAGAAGATAAGGACTGATTGTGAGAGGAGGATTCCCCTGGCAATGAGACTGACAGAAGTGGGACAGGTCTACTTTGTTCAGGCGCTATCCATGATTTGTCTTCATTTATACAGTTGAAAGCTGTCATAATTTTGATTTCAGATGTGTCATGACATTTGATGTTAGTAGATGTAATTGCTGACTTAATACTCACTTAGGCCTTTTTGATCTTGTAGAAGTAGCAGGGAAAAGAAAGTTTCAGGATGGGAGCATTTTCCCTGAGTGATTCGGAGTCCTGCTGTGGCGGTACTGTTGTAGCTCACCCGTAATCATTTTCAAATTAGATTCTAATGAACTGTTTTACTTTCAAAGGCGGTATTCTTGAATTTAATTGGGCTAGCTTCGCTGAAGTAGTCAATACTTCAGAAAAATATTCCAAGTTTATTTTGCACTTGATTTTATGTCAGTAATGAATTATCAGCTATATTAAATGGACCACATTGGGGTATTGCTTTGTTGTGTCTCCAAATTCAACTAAAAGTAATGCAACGGTTAGTAAAGGTGTGGGTTATTCATTGTTGGTGTGTATTTTTGTGTTTGGAAAGTCATTAAGACTTTGTAGATACTACAAGAAGACAGGAATAGAAATGCAATAGAACCACCATTTTGATAATATGACTTTGCTACCAACTTTGTTACTTGTTTACCAGAAAGTATATAGCACACAGAAGTAATTATGTTAAGAGGAGTAAGTGAAGGACTTAATAGGGCAACCTGTACAACAAAGCCTGATGCTTTCTGTTGTAACACATTGCTCTTAGCTGCTTATAGGTTTGCCACATCTAGTTCTTTAAATTTACATTTTAAGCACCCATTTTTTTCCTTAGCTTGTTCTTAAAAATCAGGGCCAAAATAGCCCAGCTCTTTCTGAGAGTGAGGCCAATGGAAAATACAGTAGCTTTCCTGGGCTCAATTCTGGTAACATTTCCTTTGGAAAGCTCTAGTGCCCTCATGCTTCAGAGAAGGTATTTGAAATTTGGCAGGAACATGCTATTTGCATCGTCTTGAAAATCTACCTAAATTTGGCCAAGTAACAAACCTTTGGAAAATTGCATTCCTCTGAAAAGAAACCTATTTTTATCAGCTTGATTCTAACATAAATTCTGTTCATCCTTGGTGTGGAGCTCAGTCAGACTTGCTCTGCTATTGGAGTTGTAGTGGGGTGTAGCTGTTTCTGTGTGAGGTCTAGGTCTACGCCTGCAAACATAGAAACTCTCTGTCTTGTATTCTCATGTTACTTGGTATTTTTACAGCAATCTCCATTATTATTTGAGGCACTCTGCTTTCCAGTTTGCTTCTGGATCCTGGTCCGCTCATTGTCCATACTGCATGCGGTTAGCTGATTCCTGGGCTCTGGGTGAATCAGCTTGTTCTCCCTTTTATGAGAATAATTCACTTCAGAGTCAGTTCTCAAGTGATAGTGTTGGAGGACCATGCCAAGTGGAGGAAATCAAATTTAGCGTGGCCTCACCTATACTGTTTTAGCAGGCCTTCACACTGAAGCCCACCACGCGCCTTCCTCCAGCAACCCAGGACGTGAATGGTATAACTCTGGTACGTTTTTAAAATCCCCACTCTGTGAACCACACACCCCTCACACTATTTAAGTCTGAAGTGAAAAATCACAGCTAAATAAGGGTTATGCCTTTTGGGCCACAGGTGTACCACTTGAGGACCACAAGTCCTCAAGCCTCCCTGTGGGACCGAGGCAGCCTGGAGGAGAAAACAGCCCTATCTGAAATTGGGAGGTGGGGGTTCAGTCAAACTGTGGATAGAAGCCAAAATTTCCAAGTGTAACCACTTTTCTGTTTGGTACATATCTGACCCTTGCTGATGAAAAACACCCTGTTGTCCTGGGGACCTTGTTGGCAATGGGCTGTAGAGCTGTATAGAGGTATAGGAGAGGACCCCACTAACGTAGTCTTTTTCTTCAGATCACTTCTGTTTAAACTGGGATGAAGGTTGTGATAAAAGAACAGTTTAACATGCAAAAGTTAGGAAGTGCCCGGAATAAGTTAGCAACCTGGATTTGTCCCTTCTGCGCACCAATACATCACGCGGTCCCTTGGGTCCATATGCACAGCCTTGCTGCTGTCGCTGCCTGCGGACAGGGGAAGGTAGTGTGATCAGAGAAGAGGCTGGGACTCCTGCCTTGCTTAGTTTTGAAATGACAAGGTTCTCTATGAATGAGGAAGAAAGGTAGGATGACGAGAAAGGAATTCTTTTCTCCCCCTTGCAAAATTGGATTCTTTCTCTCTTTTTTTGTCACAAAAGCCGAGTGCAATTTCAGGCGAGTCATTTAAATCAAATCTTTGACACGTGGTTGGACCTTTTGTGTTACTCTCTTTCTCTTTGCTCAGCCAGGGGTTCTCAAAACTGAAGCTGCATTTTCACGATCTGGTTAAGCTGACCTGAATGTGGGGCTGACGCTGCAAGGACATTTCGTCCACTCCTGATTGCATGTTCCCCACCAGTTTCCCTGTGCTACCACTGGGACTTGGTCTGGGGAACAGGTCAGGGAACGATTTGCCTAATAATTTTTCACTTTTCTTTTGGCCAGGTCAGTTTTGGAGATGAGCTAAACTGATCCTGTTCACCTAAGCAATTTATTTAATTGTTAGTACTGGCACAGGGGGACAGTCAGAACCGATGGCCAGAGGAGGGAGGGAAGCTGGAAAAGTCCTTTTCACTGGTAGCCAGCACTTCCACTGGCTTGAGCTGGTTGTGAAAGTGTATCTTGACATGCAAAGCTGCTGTGTGTTCACAGCTGTGAAAGAAGTCAATAGAAATTGTATTTTGAATGTGCTAAGTATTCTGAAAAAATGTTTTAGCTGTATCTCTAGATATCCAAAAGTGGTAAGTACTTTTGACCTTAATTTTTTTTTTTTTTTTTAATGGGGCTAAGGATGATCTCGCATTTCACTTGAGTGTTGAAAAATAACTTCTCTGTCACTTGCAAATACTTAGATGCTTACGGTCAAGATATGTAGAGATGAATCCAAAAGGAAGCTGAGCTGCTAATTCAGTAGGTTAAGATAGCATACATAAAAAGTACAAGGCCATGTACTGAGCAGCAGACACTAAACTGAAAACTGAATAGCAAGTGAAAGTTGCACATTTGGTGCAATAAATGAAGCCAGAAGTCCAAGTGAATATGCAGTTTATGATCATAACACACATACACACACACCCCCCAACTTAAAGTTGTACAACCCATCTTACTTTTTGCCTTTTTTTTTGTGATCATCTGTTGTTACCTTGCTGTTTTATTACCATATTTGTGAGTAATGTTAATGTTAAACATAATTCTAAAAATCTGGAGATTGTTTGAAACCAGGACCCAAACATGAACTCTTCTTAAACTAAAACTCTCTAGTTTTTCCTACTTTAAGGGAGTTTGTCAGGTAGTAGGAGTGTTATTATATATTATTTTTGGAGTTTTGCCTTTCACAGCATTGCTCATTGAAGTAAGGCTTCATTCATACTGTATTACAGGACTTGTATTTTGTACAAATGATGTTTATTTTAGAAAGCATACAGGGTATTACCATCACACTCCTAAACACATTAACAGTTAATATTTTTTTGTGGATAATTTGGGCAAAGTAAACATGAGACCTTACCAACAAGTTTTAACTATGTGCTCTCTGGCTCTGGAAAAATTTTTGATTTGTTCTTTGTTTTTTTGATTCAGTGACACAGAATTTTCATTTAAGAAGTCAAAGCAGTAACAGGACTGATACTCCTTGGTTTTATTGTGTTTCTTAGCCACTATATAAATGTCTTTCATTGTGGTCTTTCTTCACTATTGTTAATTTTGAATGAATGAAAGTGAGGTTTTTCATGTACTTCATGTAATGTATTTTCATAAGGGCTAATAAATAGAACTGCCAATGTAATGGCTTAATGTCCAAACAGCTAAATGTGAATCAAATATTTTCCTTCAGGGTTAATACAGGTAAAAGGGAGTTTATACATCTTCAGATGAGTAAAGCAAGTCATTTTCCCCAGCAGAAATCTTGGGCGGTCTCTATCCAGCGTTGTTATTTTCATTTAAAGGTTTCCTTTGTTAGGCTCTGTGCAGGCCGGTTCCCATTTCCATGGTGACCATGCCGAAATGCAGACGGGACACAGGCTGGATTCTCATCGGCGTAGCCATGCACTTGCATACCAACACATGTTATCTGCTTGGCTTAGGACATTTCCATTAGCAGTGTTAATGTTTAGGACTTCTTTTTCACAAAGTGATCTCTGGTCCTGTGATACTGCACTGTGTTAGGATTTCAGACACTGTACAGTGGGAGAAAGCAAGTTGATAAGCTTATTTTTTGTGTAACTAAATTGGCTGAACTGTTCCCATTCAAATTAGTCAAGGACATCAGAGAACTATCTCAGCCTTGGTTTTTGTTTCTGTTAAAGATAATGGAGAAGGATTTTTATTTATAAACCTTTAGGTGAAAGACTGACACATATCTGTGCTAAATAATTATATGAACATACCCCCTTTTCAAGGCACTGATAAAAGGATAATAAAAATAAATGAATGTGAATTACATGGGATAAATGATACCTTCTGTCTATATTAGCTGAGTGTGAGTGTGTATCCCTGTAAAGGAATATGCGATAACGTTCTTCCTGCTCATGCTGCACTCATTTTGTGGAGGTGGAGAATATTAAAGGCATCTAGTGGAGTGAACATAAGCTGTGTGAGCATTTCCATCGCTTCCAAATCAGGATGGGAGTTCTGAATTACCAAATAAACTCAATATTCTGAGTGCTAGTAATTGTTATTTTGAACTAGTCCCTGAATAGCATTTCAGGATCTTCAGAGGACTAAGTTAGTTTTATTTTCTCCTGGAGATGCATATTCTTTAAAAATCTAATAAGACTTGCATATTTTTCAGGGCTTAAAAAAGGAACTATGCAGGCAAAGAAGTAAGATAAACACAGACTCTTTGAATGCCATACGAGCAAAGACATTTTGTGTATAACCGAATGGCATCTGCATGGTTGAATGTCACACATGATGAATGTCACGGATTCTTTTGTCCCTTTCAAATTACTGGTAGACAGGGCGAAGGGCTTGGAAGTTATGCACAGCCCTAGTGGAACTCTCTTGCCTTATTCCTGATTTATTTTGCCCTTTTAATGTTGCTTCCAAGTTCATCATTCTTCTTTTGTTTCATAAAGGATGGGTTTTTTAATTACGCAGATTTCCTCGGCTAATATGATTGGTGGTTTCTAAAGAACAGACAATAAAGAAATCTTGAGGAAAATTACTGTTAACAACACACTTCTGGAAGGGAGGGTATCACACAGTGGCAATACCTAAGGAAATAATGGAGTTTGAGGGTGGGGGTGATGGTGGGGAAAGGTTGCATTAGGTTTTTACCTTTTATCTATCTGCCTGTCTAGCTACCTGTCTCAAATACAAGTGACCCTTATACAAGAAAGCTGGCAGCAGTTGATGCTGTGTTAAGGCTGCGACCCAAAGCTGTATGTAGCAGTAAGACCGCACATGCCAAAGCTGCCTGACCCACCAGACTACCCAGTAAAGAACTACCTCAACCGACTGCAAGATCAGACTTCTTATCTGAATGAGGAATAGTCGACCCGTGCTTGGCTCACATGAGCTTAGTACAGTGGTGGGTGCCATTACGAGAAGTGAAGCCAGCACTTTTTTGGAGTGTGCTTGTGCCATAATCTATGCTGCCTGGAGTAAGGCAGCTGCCCGTAGGTAAACCAGCTGGATTAGCTAACGGGTTGTCTACCTTTTCCACATACACAGCAGTCACTTCTCATAGCTTCTCAGTTCTTGTGACTGTTGTGTTCATGTCTCCCTTCATCTGTGAAAGCACACCACGTAAGAAATTCTACTTAATTGCATAATCTGCTAAAAACACAAATCAGTAAAGTACTGACTTTAAGCCTAAATTTACTCTTGGCTGGTCCCGTTCTCTTAGCGAGCTAAATGTCTGTGTAGGTGTCCAAATCAGGGCAACCTGTGTCAAGAGTTAGTGGCCTGCTTTCTTAATAGCAACATGCTACAATAAGGAAAGTAAAACGTAGAAGAATCCCCTTGATAGACACATCTGAAGCAGAAGCAAGTGGGTTATCTTGTCCCCATGCAACCAGTGTATCCTAGATGGTTATCAAATATCATTTCAATGGAGAGTGTGCGACTCAAATGTTTCTGTGCCTGTATCCTTGCTTGCATTTTCTATTTGAGGAGAATGGTAATTGCTCAAATAGCAAAAAGGCACAACATTTTATTAAATAGCTTTTCACCGATTCTACTTTCTTAACTGTAAATGCTAATAAGACAATAAGAGTAGTGTTCTAATAATAAACATTAGAGCAATTTAATCCAGTATTCCTACTGTGTGGTATAAAATTCAGTTATATTTATGTGCAGTACTTCTGATGCATATAGAACTGATTGGATGTATAGATTAAACTCAGATTTAGCTGAAATTTCTCAAATGAGAATTTAGCTAACCTTTCCTAAGTGGAAAAAATGTAAGTGGCCTGACACTTCGTCTAACTATGCCCAGCAAATAGAGTTCCCATTTAAATATGCCTGAAATACATATAGGTCAAATTTAGAATAGCAGAAATGACTGAAAATTAAATAACTTTCTTAAGATGGACAAAACAACAGAGAAAAAATCCAGCAGCACTGCTTGGGTAGTAGTCCAGTAGTACCTCTGCTAATAATAGTTACCCATTTGACTCTAGCCAAATATCCTTTCATTTCACTTCTTCTACTTTCTCTGTTTTTGTTTTCTTTTCCAAACTGCCCAAAGCCAGTTCATCATATTGAACAGTAAAAAAATACTTTAAGAGTCTCTGGAGTTGTCTTTCTGAGAAGTTGACAGCTACAATAGACTTCACTTCTCTGAAGACAAAAAGCAACTGTTCTGCTTTTGTGGAAGCAACTATTATCTCCAGAAAACTCTTCTTAAATGTACATGGGCCCTTCTCTCTGACCCCGAAGTGTACAATGGCTGCATTTTCCAAAAAAGATAACTTCTTTCTGAATTCTGACTAGAGATAGCCTGTCACCCAGCTGACCACAGGCATCAGGATTTGCCAGTCTGGTGTGCAGGCTGAGGGCTGGGAGAGTGCAGCCTGTTTTGTCTGAAACCTGGTCCTCCTGCCCCAGAGTGGCAGAGTTATGTGGCTTGGACTCAGCAGAGACATTTAGGCGCTTTTAAAGTGCACGAAAAATATTTGCTTGCAAAGCAGGAAGGCTCAGGAGGGTCAAGGGGAGTGTTTGAACTCCATCCTTCTCAGGCACCTGCATTAGGTGCCTTCTTTCCTTGAGGTCAGGGGTGGGGAAAAGTTTTGAGCAGTATGTGTCTAGTTCAGCTTTTTTTCAAGAAGTAGCTGCCTGAGAAGTGATGGTAATAGTCACCTGGGAAACGTGGGCTAAGTTGTCCCGTGAGGTTCATGGCGATGTAGACTTGCCTCTCAAACTTTTCCAGAAGTGTTTTTGCTACCAGGCAATGAAGCGAAGAGAAGCACTCTCTACCTCTGCTATTGAAACCAGGTCTCAACTCATCCCAGGATGCATGTTCATGTTTCCAGGCAAACAAGCAAAAACACATCTTGCCTGTGGCCTAACACCTGGGGCACTTAGCTGGGAGGAGAGGAGTTCTGAGTCGGCCCGTTTTGGACTGCTCATGCAATTCACATTTGGTAAATAGGCAGTGCATTAAAAAGAAGTTATTTAGCTATTTAGTTAAATCATTTAATTATTTAGAGCAGCAGTTAATTAATCAGGAAGCATTCATCACCTCTCGCCATGATATCAGAGTGGGTGTACAGTAGGGTAGGATACCTTCCTCTTAGACAGGGGTGCTTCTACACCTGTATCATATTCTAAATTTTTATGCGACTTTGTGCTATGAAACCTAGGTTACAGATAATTTTAAGTTCATTCTGGGTTAGGCACCTACTGAAGTTTGGGCTTCCTGGATTGTTTTCCTGATTTTAATGAGCCCAAATTCTACCTAGGCCCTGCCCGGTGCCAAAGTTGATCATTTCAATGTGCATTAAAGAGGAATTTCAGGTTAGTGATTGGGACCACCTACCTACCATTCAGGCTGCCAGGCCATGAGGTCCCATTACAATCAGGGGAGAGAAATAGTCATTAAGTCTGTTATAGGAAAACAAAAGTTCTGATAATTATAGCTCTTCCAACTATTGTATTATATATCCTGTGGTGCTTTTGAGGTTTTCTTGTTGCAGGAAGCTGATGTAGCAAACTTTTTACAGCTGAGGCTGTTCTTGTTTCTGGGGCTGTCTGTGTACAGCACAGAAAGCTGAGCTCCAGGCTAGCTCTTGAGAAGCTGTGAGGGAGGAACAGGGTCCTAAATACAGTGTCCTAAACGGCGTGATGTCAGGGTCGCTCTCAAGCCACTGCAGTCCTCACACTGCGGGTTGCGACACTGGAGCAGCAGAGGGATTGATGGTGAAGGCGAGTCCCTCAGCCTTTTTCTAGTTTAGCCTTTTCATGTCACGTTTAACAGTGATATAATATGATATAATACATTAATATGTTATAATACACTGACATTTTCATATAGCGTAGAATGTGATATGGGTTGGGAAATACAGATGCCTTTGGTTGCTTTCCCATCTTCTTGATACCTGTGTGCAAACATGGTTCCATAGCAGCTGAGACGAGCAAATGCTGCAAATAGGGTATAGAGAGAGCAGTTACATCGGTTTCTGTGTGATGACATGCATTTCCTCTCTTATAGTTGTAACCATGGCTCATGCTTCTCTGACTATATTTGGAAATATTGCTGGTTTAAAAAAAGGGTTAACCACTGATAATGTGGACACAAGGGAAGAGAATTTGCTGGACTAAAATGCTGCATGAAAAGTCGGTTTTATCACAGGGAAGCACATGAAGGTTTTTTTATTACTTGTGAAGCCAGGGACCTAACTGCCTATAAAACATGGAACTATGTACAGCTTGTTAGCCTCATGCACTTTTAATCTCTTTGTGGTATCATTGAGAACAAATTGTGGTAGTCTAAGGACAAGGTTGGAAACAATCCTGTTTGTTATACCAAGATAAAAAAAAAAACAAAACTGCAGGTCAGTTTAAAAAGATGCAATTTATGTGAGTTTTCTGTAAAAGAAAGTTTTCCCCACTTAACTTAATGATGGAAACATGCCAGGGTAATAAATTTGAGTAGGCTTGAATTCTTGCTGTCTTTATTAAAAACACATAGAAGTTGTCTGTCCTGCAGGAACTGCTCTTCAGCATTACTTTGGAATCAGTCCTTGTGTGTACAGTAGGTTGTTGAGATTTCCTAACTCCAGATGAAGAGCAGCTTATTTGTCTGCTCTGGGAGCCAAGGAGGGCAATGTGTGGGCCACAAATAGGGAGTTAGCAAGAGAAAGACATGTCTTTTGGAGTAACTAATGCAGTTGTGGGTAAATTTAATTAGATCTCTTACTCTGCAGCAGTGCCAGCACAGTAAAATAGACAGCACCTAGTCATGTTATCCGTCTCTCCAACTTTTCATTCACAATTTGAGTGTTGTGTCATGTTTGGGTTGCTTTTATAGCAGGTTATTGGTAACTCTTCGGTGCAGCTTCTTGGATCATAAACAGTTGGAAAGGCAGTGACTCAGGCTTTCACACACTTGGAGGCTTTCAGGCTGGAAGCTGACCTACTTCCAGGAAGAAGCAGTCGGCCAACTAAGCCAAGAAAACTTGTTGGAGGGAGGCAGAGGAGGGGAGGAAGAGGGGCGGGCAGGAGGGAGGATTTGTTACTAAATGAGGCATTGTTTTTCCTTTCTTCTGGGTGGTTTTTGTGGGTTTTTTTTTTTGTGGCTATAACTTATTTCTACACTAAATGTTATAATCTCTGTTAATTATTAAATCGTTTGAGATATTGTAGCTGATGTGAAGAAAACGTTACTCAAGATAAAAGAAAGTAAAACAAATAGATGAAGCAGTAAAAAGACTTCCTTTTTAAGGCTTCTGTAGACATAATGAAATATCAACAAAGTAATTGAAGTGAGGATTATAAGATACTCTGACTTTTAGTACAAAAAATCCAGTGTTTTACCAATTGCATTCTTTGCTCCTTTTGATGCCTGTCAGAGATTCATGTTGTCTTTATTTAGAAGGTTGTTCTGAGAAAGAAATCTGTTTGATTTAAAATAAAAACAGATTAACTGTGATTATAAAACTGCTGTTTCAGTACATGAGCTGAAGATATCTACTTGCCATTGTGAGTATATACTGATGAGGTTGTGCATATTGAAGAAAAAAATTACAAAAAACAGAGAAGTAAATGTACAGGAGAAAATTAATGAGAAAATATTTTTCACTTCTATTGACTGCATTGGGTAAAGGTTAATATACCTTTCCAGACTGAATTATAAGTAGTCCTCTCTTTTCCCTGCATTAAGTGGGTTGGATTCCACATAGCCCTGACCAAGTATACTAAAGATATATCAAAAAGGTGTTTTATATTTATGCACATTTACAGAAAATCCTCAAGTGCAACCAATATAGAATTACTTGTTTTACATGAAAAGAACTTGATTTGATGTCATTATTTGTGCATGCACACAATGCACGTACCAATACAGTAAAGCGGATCAGGCTGAAGACTAATACGTTAACAAAAAAAAAAGTGTTCATTTTTGGGCAGATTTGCTCCCTGAACAAGCTTATTGCACTGAGACTTGATCGGTGGCTTCTGAAAGCCACAATGAAGAATGTCTGTGCTGCAATTCAATAGGATAAAATAACTGCATGCTGCTTGTTTTGTTCTTTATGTATTCACAGTCTTGTCAATAAAACCATCAAAACAGTGTATTATGAAAGCTGTTCAAATTACGGGTTGTCCATTCTGTAAGAACAGTTGACTAATTCCAGTTGGATTATTGCTTTGATAACATAGGTTCTGAATAAGGGAGTAACTTCACTCATATCAAAATGTTGTTGCCTTTTTAATAAAAAGCAATAAAGTAACACTAAATATATTTAATATGAAGCAAATACTACTTGACTGCCCTCTTTCATTAGTTTATTACTTTCCCTTCCTGCCTTCATTCCACCTTCTGCCTAATATTTGAAGGACAGTAGGTGACTATAGTATGAACGGTATCTGTAGGTGCCTGTACTCCCTTACTAACTTTGGAACCTGTGAGCCAATTTCAGCAAATTTTTGCAGAGGCATGAAAAAAATAACCAATTGGGTATTGGAGTGAGACAAAAGCGCCTTTACAAGTTCCCTGACAACTAAGGAGATCCAGTGTGACCTTGCACAATGCAAAACACCAGAAAATCCATCCTGAAGAGAGCCCTTAGAAATGCTTCAGTCATGGAGAAAGCTTGAACTAGAGTGCGCAATCTGCTGTGAGAGGAAGCCAGCGGAAACCAAGAGTTACGAGTTCTCTCATCCCTCCCACCCCTTTCTTTTTCTCTGCCCCCAGCGGGGTCTGACAGGCTTCAGGGCCCTGCCGCTGTGTGCTCTTTGGAGGAAGAAATCTTTGAGACCAAGGGGAAAGTTTTCTTTGTGGAATTTTCAGTGGCTCTCTTGGAGCAGATTAACATAAAGGGTAAAGTAAAGCCATCTTCTGGAAAGAACAGATACTTTAACAAATGCTAGCCTGAGCAATTAGGGCTATGTAGGCTGTACACATCTTACTGGCTGCCAATCTATGAAACTGCTTCAAGCAGACAATAATCCAGTAGGATTTTCTTGATTTTTTTTTCCAAAACAATTTATGGACTAAAAAACCCATGTGAGAATGCATGTAATACTGTCTTGTTTTTACCATAACGCCAGGTCATGGCCTTGCTCTTCTTTAGCGACTACATGCTTACCCCTCCACCCCAAAATCCCGCAGCGTGATGATGACTTTGGGTTTGTCAGCATCCGCTGCCCTGTTGGAGACGGCACAAGGGGCAGCAGTTATAGCTGTGGCCATGCTACCAAGCGGAGGGTCGCTGCCCACAGGGGCTCTTTCTGTTCCTTCTCCTGGCGTCGTTACTGGCGTGAATGCTCACTCACAAAGACAAACGGTCGCTTAGCTGGATTATATAACAAACATCTTCTGTTTTATAGCTAACAGTCGTTCAAAGAAGAGAACAACATACCGATAAGGAAAAAAGATGATGAAGTTTCCTTCATTGTAAAGTTTCCTACCGGCAAGGTTAACACTAGATAAATGTAAAACTAATGCTTAGCGTGAGGTGGATCCTTGTAGACTCAGTGGTCAAATTCCAGCGTGTCTTATTTTTTCTTTATACTGTTATGACTAGACCTGTTTGATGCAAACTGTAAATAACAGCAGCAGTGAATACCTCTATTTGACTGGACGTTTTAATGAGAGGTGAGATTTGGCATAACTGAGTCTGCATGATTATGGGATTCTGTCATATGTTGCCATCTTAAATTGGAGCATCACCTTTGCAATGTAGTATATAGTAATTGAAAATTTAGTTCTACTATTTAGACTGAAAACAAAATGACACATTTATTATGACACTTATGACACAAAATGCAGACTAATAATATTTTTAGTATAATTTATTAATTTTTATAAACTTACTTTACAAACCAAGTAATCAAACACACAAAATTTGATTTCATTTTTTCTCACCCAATTAAAGAATTGTTTTTGTTATACTGATTAATCTGAATAAGGGGTTACAATCAGGCAACTATTATAATCATGACATTAAATGATAGATTATCCAACAGACATTTTCTGCTTGCTCACTTTAAGCTGTGAGCTTTGCTTACAAAATCAAAACAATTAGGAGCTGGGTGTACCTAATATGAGCTATTACTTCAATAAACTTGCTTCAGCTTGTACTTCAACGGCAGCAAACAGAAGGCATTATAGCCATCATTAGGCATGTCATATATAGTTACGAAAGAATTCCCACACGTTCAGGCTTAAAGGTGCACAGTCAGAACATGTATTATTTTTCATCTTCCTAGGAGCAAGAAAATGGTGGTATAAAAGCAGCTATAATCCTGCACTGCAGCTCCTGTGGTATACACTGCAATAATGCAGTTGCTGAAATATGGGAATTCCCAGAAAAAAAATAACATGCAAAGAGATATTGGAGTTTATTGGAAAGCTTACTGTTCCTTTTATCCCATTAAGGATTTTTTTCCTAACTTTTCTTGTCTGAAGCTTATGTTGGGAGCTACTCTGCTCGATGAATCTGTCCTCTTTAAACCAAAGTGCCTGTGCCCCCTACCCAGTCGGCGGAGAGGAACTGCTGCTTTTGAAATATTCTGAGGGGCCTTCAGAAGCTTTAGGCTTGTATCTGGCTTCCTTTGTTCCACGCAGTCTGTTTATTTGACTGTAAATAAAATGCCATTTACAGGCAGAAGTTAGGAAGTGGATTTTTACTTGCCCGACTAATCTCTCATCGTGATCGTTAGGTCACAAAGTAGAAGTCTGTCACCAAAAGCTATTAAAATCCAGATAGTGAATTGGTTTTCTTTATTTCAAGATTCTTAAATTATCAAAGTTCATTGCCTGAAGGCAGCAACAGATACTGAATCTTTCCAGCCTAGAATATACAGTACTTTGAACCTAGATACTTCAATGATTGGCACCCTTTTAATGCCTAAGAGACCCTCTTATTCTGGCACAGGCTTAAAATAGGTTTGAAGCAAACTTAGCATTTTCTCTTTTTTTGGCTACAGATGCTTGAATTTCTTGTTCTGAATACTGTATTTAGATAGATATACAAAATGGATGAAAGATGTCCTTATAGTGTAAGCACTATATAAGATGGAGGAAAATGGCAGGAAAATGCCTAGTATATTATTGCAAGTGTATACTTGCTAGGCCCAAACCAAGAAAGATTTGTGTGGAGTAGATTTAAAAATCAAAAACCTGCTAATGATTATAAAAATGTGGAATTTAAAATGACTGTGATTGAAATATGTTGAAACTATGGTTCACTTGATAATGTTCTCGGTGAGTCAGAGTGTATTTGCCAGCTTTTCTACTTTGATTTTGCAAAGCAATCATGAATGAGAGGCAAAGCTGATCCACAACAATATTGCAGATGACAGCGTGTCTTCAGAGGCGGGGTTTTCTGGTTGCTTTTTTGCTCTTTTCTTTTCACCGTCCTTGACTGGCTGCCTGGCCAGAAAGTGAGGATGGTAGAGGCAGTTTTGAGAAGAGACCTGTGGTCTGGCAGACACTTTTGCCGTTATTCCCGGTAGAAATTCTTGCCCTCAGAGAACAGTGCTCTGATTAAAATGAATAAAAAGAATAAAATTAAGCCCCAATGGTAAATGAGAAGGACGAGTGAAACAGTTCAGTGAGGAGACGGGATGGGAGGCTGGGAGAAAAAGAGCATTGCTTCCCTAAGCCATGATGAGGCCCAGAGAAACCGCAAGGAGCTGAAGCATCCCTGCGCTGGGCCAGGCTGTGTCTGTGCTCCTTAGAATCAGCCCCCATCTTGGAGAAAGCAGGAGCACAAGAGTGGCCCCGGAAGGTCCAGGGAGGGATGCTGCAGCACCCATGGGAGGGCAAGGGGAGAGGTGGACAGGCAACGCCTAACCAAGCATGTGTTGTGTTGACCCCCGTCTGACTTGTCACAGCGCCCTAAGGGGATTTTGAACCAGCATGGGGACTTCCCTTCGGGCTGTTGGTTGTGACGTCTGGTCTCTGTAGTTTTATCCAGTTCTGGAAATTTTTGCCCTGGCTCTAGTGTTTAATAAAACTCCCGCCCTGGGCACAATTCGAAAGATCTTCAATGCATTGGCACCAAAGTTGGCCAATGCACTTAGACAGGAGACATTTAGCAAAGTTACAATTTGGCTAGCAGTGTGATTTGCTAATAACTGTGTAACTGAGTTCAGGCAGTCAAGAGTTTTTCTCTAGATGTCATTGGATTTGGGATCAGACTGGAAATGTTTATCATTCTAGGATACTTTTGGCTATTCATTCAAAAGTCAGGGTTTATTTCCATGTGCACCATATAGCTTGGAGAGTTGTTATTCCTCTGTATTTACACGCAGGATGGCATTGCGGTATAGTCTCCTGTGGCCTCTGAGAATGGGGCACTGCTAAATTGTGCTTGATTTCTGACTGAGGATAATATAAATTGAAAACAACAGACCCAAAAATAAACCTAGGATGTGACATGAGCAAAATATTTTGGTAAAATGCAAGTATATTAGATCACAAAAAAATTACTGCCAATAGTCAATATCTTTCTCAACTCTTTTCCCTCTCCCCAAAACCCAGACTTGAACTATGAATATATGTGGTTATGTTTAGTGTCAGGAGTACTGCAAAACAGAGTGTTATGTCTGTACACATTCTCTTCTCCAGTATTAAATAACATGATTCAGGAAATACATTTATCTCTAAGGATGTTTCTCAAGGAACTATACTTTTAGCAAAGGGTGATTACTTGCTTTCCAGAGGGCAGCTGTAGATAGTGGTTGTTTGAAATAACTAATATATGATTTCCTGTTTTGAGTTCGTGGTAAAAAAGTAGTAACTGAGTGAGTTGTATTTACGTCTTCTGCTAGTAACGTTCGTGTTTTCTATTCTATGGGCAAAGGTACAAAAATCATTGAAATTTTTTACATGTCATGAACTTTGCCTGCAAACCTGTGGTTGTGATTTTAATGTTCTCACTATGATGTTATTAGTGTTATTACTATTACAGCTAAGCTACTGTGATGGGCTGTTTTATGCTGATACAATCCCTGTTAACCTCTCTTCCAAAACTGGTTTTGGGACCTGGAAGAGAGTGATACCAACAATGAGCTCTCTGCCCATCAAAACAAAAGAAACGCTTAGAATTTAAGGTTATATTTTTAAGATGCCAAAGGTCGTCACATCTCTCCTTAAAGGGTCCCTGTTATAAGGGATTATCATAAACGCTGCCACTTTACTACACAATGACTCACACTAAATAACTATGGTGAGGCGTATTTTGTGTGTAGAGCAGATAAAACTCATTCTGTCCGGGCACACAGTAAGGGAGGGGAAACATGAGGGATGTTGTTTAACCCGTGAGCAACTCCGTGAACCTGCCTCACCTGGAACCTCGGGCAGTAACTGCACAGTGCAACCACAGGTCATGATTTCTTCCATCGCTGCCGTTTTTGGAGGGTTGTCAGGAGCCCTAAGGTGTTCCTCAGCTGGGCTGTAGCTTGTTCCTGGGATCCCAGTGTTGTCTCAGTCTTTCTACCTCCAAGCTGGGGGAGGAATTATCTACTCCTGGCTATTAGGGGATTCTGCCCCTTTTCCTGCAGCTTCTGTAGTGGACATTCTCCTAGATGTCCACCTACAACTCTTGATCAGAAAGAAATCAGGTCCTTTATGAATGAGGAGTGGGCCCCCATGCCCTGCAAACTCGTGACACTTAGGACCTTGTCCCCAGCCCACACCACCGGTTCCCCCCAAAACGGCATGGAGTGGCATACCCTTATTCCTAGGCACACAAGTGTGCAAGGAAAAGCAATTAATACCATGACCACAGCAAAGTGGAGTTTCAGTATTAAGTGTCATGATTTATTAATGCAGTTTTATCTTGCATGTTTGCATTTCTAAGTTTTCCTGTTTGGACAACTGTTCAGACTGTTTGGACTGAAAACAAAGGCTTCTGGCGTGGTAATGAAATGACTCAAAAATGTAGGTTTTCTGATGCAGTAGATAATCTGATTTTTGTTCCAGTGCTTCAAACATTAAGTTGCACTAGAATACAAACAGTATTAGCAGTTACAGTCAGTGCATTTTCATTTTAACGTACCTCAGCAGGCCGTTGATGTGTTTGCTGTGCCATAAGCTTAACTTACGCCTTAAGGTAAAGGAGGATAACAGACCTCTGAATCATATTTCTCACCTCCCTTCAGCTAAAACATTCCCATTAGTAATGCTGCAACTTTTGTTAAGGCAAACAGTGAATGAGTCATTGATCTCTGCCCACAATATTGTAACACCTGTAAAGAGTGCTAGACAGGCATTACACATGGGCAGATGGGTACTGTAGGTAAAAGGCTGGTTTTTTCCTGCACGTGTCAAAGGCTACATTTTATTTTCTTCTATCAGGGGAGCTGGTACAGATGAAGAGCCTTCTTCACTGGGATTAAAATTCTTCTTTAATTGCTTCTGTGATAATCATAATCTTTCTGTTAACAGGCATTCTTCATAACTGCTGTGAAGCCTACAATGTTGGGCTCCTAGAAGCAAAAATATTTTCTGGTCCATCAGGAGAGCAGTTTGGATATGCAGTTCAACAGTTTATAAATGAACAAGGCAAATGGTAAGCAGTTTGAACAGCTTGTTATATGTCCAGTTAAAAGGTTAAGGAAAAAATGTTGCAACTTTTTTTTTTTTATAATTCCGCATTTCATTCTTCTTTAATTGCTTCTGTGATAATCATAATCTTTCTGTTAACAGGCATTCTTCATAACTGCTAGCCAGCCTACAATGTTGGGCTCCTAGAAGCAAAAATATTTTCTGGTCCATCAGGCAGTTTGGATATGCAGTTCAACAGTTTATAAATGAACAAGGCAAATGGTAAGCAGTTTGAACAGCTTGTTATATGTCCAGTTAAAAGGTTAAGGAAAAAATGTTGCAACTTGTTTTTTTTTTATAATTCCGCATTTCATTTAAATGTGTTCCGGTTAATTCCTTTTTATATTACAGTTATCTTTATATGAATAAATACTTACGTTATTAAAACAAAAGTTGAAATATTCTAAAGACGTATGCATGTGAAGGTTCAGGCTTTTTTCCTTTACACAATGCAGTCTGAGGTCTTTCTTTCTGTTAATCGTTTACTTTCATCTCCAATACACCAGTTTCCTCAGACTCACAATTTCTGTAGAATTTTAACTCTCATTTCATTCCTTCCTGTACCAATAGCATCTTTGTTACACGTTACATATATGTGGGATATTTTTCCATTTTAACATTGTTGAGGTTAAAACAAATGGTTAGGGCAGGGAAGTTCTGATTATTGATATTAACATTAAGTGAACTTAAATTTCTATCATTTTGTGTCTGATACAGTATTCACTTCTCAAGGAACAGCATATTTGGTTATATATAATAACACAATCCTAGCAAAGGCCTTGTATCCGCTGCATCTCTTCAGCCATAAAATTTGATGTGAAATCCACTGTTGCCACAACATTAGGCTTGATGAGTAATTAGTAAAATATTTTTCTAGTAATGTTGGTTTCAAAAAGAATTTTAAAATATTAACCCAGAATAAGCCCATTTAGTGGAAAACACATTGTTTCATCTTCTGCAGCCTCAGCAACCACAAAGCTTAAGATGTCTTTCATGGCAAGGACTGTATGTCTATAAATAGTTCACTGTTACTCAACTACTTTAAGTGGTTATTTGTGTATACATGGTTTTAAGTCTATAGCGGAAAGTCACACAAGTTATGTGTATTATCATAAGCTGAGACATTTTAGATGTGTCATTCTCCATAGATTGAAACAGTGTCAGAACCGAAATAGCCACAAACTGGCATGTTTGCTTAAGTGATGATGGACGGGTAGTAAGTAAGTGAACTTTTTTCAGTAAAAAGCAATTAAGATGTCAAAATCTGAAATCTATGGAAATGCATATGAAAATGTATTTTACAGTTAAAGTTTGGAAAAGCCCATACAAAAATATTGAGCTAGCTGAGGCATTTGTGCATAGCCCTGGACAGAGATGCTGTGCAGTTGCAACTGCTTGCATACGCAAAGATGTAAGACTACCTAGATCTCACTGTGTCTCCGGCATTACTGTGTTTACCACCAGTGACCAGGAGGCAAACTAAGAGGAGAGCAGAGCTGTATCCTCCGAAGTAAGAGCTCGGCGTTTCCTCTCCCTCCGTTGGGTAGGCTCCCAACCTACCCCCACTCCTCGCCTGATGTGGTGGCTTCTCACTGCGTTTCTGCCTGCTTTAATTATGTGTTTAGTCACCCATAGATCAGAGCACTCTTTTTTTAAAACTTCTGTGTAAAGCCATTGAAGGAGAACAAGAATGTCTGCCTGAAGTGAATTGAATGCTTTGGCTCATAGATGGAGAAATTGTGTCTTGTGTTTTATCCTTCTTGTAAGTTTTTCTATAAGCTTGCAACAGGAGTACTAGGTTCCAGACTCACCCAAGCTATTTACTTTTTATATTTCCCTGTTTTATTTTTACTTCTGATATTAAAAACTCCTCCACTAACACTTTCTTGGATAATGTGTGGTGGAGTTTGCAAAAGAAAGTAACTTTAGATTAACTTTTCCTCTCTTCTCCCAAGTATATGAATATTATGAATCTGGGAAACTTCTCTGTAGGTAGGCACTTCATCATTTGTTCATTCACTGCACGGTGTCTGACCATAGCTCCAAAAGTTAGAGGAATTTTATCAGCTCTTGTTCGAGTAACCAAGACTTGTTAGAGACTCTTCAGTGAAGAAAAGCTCTTTTCAGTCTCCCTCTCAAGAAATCATTAGACAATCTTAAAAAAAAAAAAAGTCTACTCTCTTGTTCTCTTCATTTCTAGGCTATTTTCTTTTTCTTGGGACAATAGAGCTTTTTCTTGTGTGCATTATTTAAAAAAAAAAAAACAAAACCAACACTCAAGCTGTTCAGTAGAGTTGGTTTCTCCTATAAGCAATGCAGAGGATGCAGTTCATGTGCAGAGAGCTTGTTGGCATGGCTGAAATAGGAGTGAGATAAACAGTCCAAGCTTTGCCTAAGATCGGGATGCTGCTTTCTGTCAGAGGGGAGCATTTATCACCGTATGCGTTTATGAAGAGACCATCATTGTGCAGCAAGAATGTGATGCACTTGAAAACTCTGTTCAGGCACAGTGGTGCTGTTCACCACATCAAATGCTACTGGGGTGACACCTGTCTCCAAGGGAGAGGTTACCCAGAATCTGACATCCACCAGAAATTTCATCACTTCCTAGACCTTGCTTCTGTTAATAAAATCACATGGTGCTATATTAAATACAGCTTTAAAAATCCTGCTGTACTCTTTCAAAGAGCAGAAAGAAGAGATACAGAGAGAACAGCAGATGCTAGTTATATTACTCAGCTGTATTTCTGGGAGGCACATCTGAGGCAATAAGCACGATAGAAAATGATAGAGAATTTTTGCGGAATTGGGACTGCATGCAGCAGTATGTTATCACTTTTGCTTGGAGATGAGTTCAGAGAGAAGAGGGAAGACAGTCCAACTAGGAGTGCAGGGCTACAGAGGGGGCTGGTATGTGTTGGGAAGCTGTGACACAAACCAGCAAGGGAGCCCTTTTGGTGTAGAGTCAGATGATCCAGGACAATTGGACACTGGTCTGCTGTGCATTGATGGGCATTGATGGCATGTGATGCTCGTAAATAAGGACAAACTTGCAAGTCAAGCACAGCTCAAGCTTTTCACGGTGTCTGGTGGGAATTTCAAAACAGGAGCTCTTTAATGAACTCACGGAAAATTGTGAACTCATCAGTTAGTTAGAAAAGTTTAGGCAGTCCACCACACAAGTAATTAGCCACAACAGAAACATCATTCAGTTTACCCTCTGGTTCTCCCTGTCATGAGATCATCTGTATTTGAACCTTAAATCGAGACCAAATTCTCTGTTATTTTATAAACATAATCTTACACAAAGGCGGATTGTACCCTGTCAAGTTTGTCTTGAATGTGCATGCCCTGAACAGCAGCTGATAGTACATTCTGCAAAGGTAACAGTACTTACTCCATGCTAAGATTTGGTTTTATGTCTGTGTCAGGTGAGGAAGATTGAATAGCTCTATATAGCTGTTAAAATGCTTTTTCCTACCCATATGTGTCTTCAGTCTGTGGATAAATCCCACAGCAGAGCTAAAATCTCAGTCTGCTGTTGAGGTACGGTTTGGTATCAAGTTGCAGCCACCCTGCTCAGTTGTGTCTGTGTGCTTAGGATTTGGAATTTTTTAATTTTGTTTTGGAATTTATGTTACGGGATTTTTCTTTTTTGAAATATCTTGTTTCATTCCACATCATGTCAGTAATGACACCTTAATATGCACTGCCCTTACTGATGTATCACATAATCATTGCGCTACTAAATAGTTTTAAAAATCATTGCATACTGCTCACCAGTCATCAAAGCCCAGCAGCCTTTCTCCTGAGGTGGTGTGTTGCCTCTTCAGACTGGTAAGATGTTTTGCCAAAAAGACACATTTCTGTAGCAACTTTTGTCGAAATCAATAAGTTTTCAAAGCCTTCTGATTTTAATGAGGAGGGTAATTTCTGCCAACTTTTTTTTTTTTTTTTTAACAAAATGCTGCCATTGTTACAGCTCTGTCTTTTCAGTGGCAGCACCACTTCTAATGTGGAGTTCTTTGCTCAGCTTTTGCTTCCCCCAGCTACATGCCCTACAGTTTGCCTTTTTCCTGCTTGGAGAAGCAGCTCTGGCTTCTGTCTTCTAGGCCTTTTAAGTTTGTCAGTCAAACTCTCTTGCCATAGCTCGCTGTAGTTTTTGAAGTTTTGAGACTTTTGTTCAAAGGATCGAAAGTTGTAGATGGTGAGAAGTGTTTTAGGGTGTGCAGAGAAGCATCTATGAGAGTGAAGAGTTTTCTCGTCTTCATATCTATTCATCACTTCCTGTAATTGTATGGATGAGGGCCAGATGATTTAAAAGGTCCTTTCTACTTTTATTTTCCTATTTCCTATTAGCCATCTTTGTGTTTAAAAAACCACAAAAAAAAAAGAAGGGAGGGGGGGGGGGGGCAAAAACCAAAACAGAAAATATAAAACATTTTCTGACAACAGCTGGGAATTCAGCCCTTCGCCATGAATTCTGATTTTGTTTTCTGCTACATCACACTTTGCCAGTTACTAGCTTTGTCATGGTGTAATTTCCCAGAAATAATTCCTGTTGTGCTTTGATCTGCCACTCCTGCAGCCTGTGTGGTATGGCATCGCCACTGAACTTTATTTGACTTCATGTAGTTCCATTGCTTTGTATACAGTGTTGGAGACTGATTAAAGAGCTGAATAAGAAAATCAGTGGCAATATTACATGCTAATCACTATAGTATTGTGTAAAGACAGTCTACAAGGACACATAAGGAAGTTTTGTAAAAATAAATATTTAACTCATGGCTGAAAAAGGCACTTAACTAATACACTATATATGATACAGTTTATTTGGAAACAAGTATTTTCAAGTATTTTAGTACTCATTTCTTGCATTCTTTCCTGATATATTCTGTTTCACTCTGCTTCATATGCATCCTGTTTAATCATAGTAAGAAAATATTTTTGTAGTTAGCAGGATGATAGCTGGATACTCTCTTGCTTTCTTCACTTCTGATGTCTTGGAAAGATACACATGAATTTTCCCAGAGCAGTATTATGTAACTCTCTACTGTAATGGTTTATGATAATTTTCAAAGGCAAGAAGGACTTGCTGATTTCTAATATAGATTAAGGCTAGTATTAAGCTTAAGTAAGGCTCAGGATATGAGCGAAATAATAATTATTTCCTAGGGCCTTTAAGGTTGGCAATTAAAAGTAGAGGCTAGGCTTGGCAGAAGTTGGTTAATAACTTTTTCTCAGGAGCGTATTGATGGCAGGCTAGACTTGTTAAGTCAAACAAAGGAAGGGGTTTGATAGCTCTGTTCATTTCTGAAAATCACAGTGTGATTAAATTCTGTGTATGGAGTGCCATTTTTTGGCCTACAGCATGGTTATGGCATTGAGATTCATGGACTGTACAAATCTACAAGGAAGGCTAATACAGCAAAGGGGAAGGTTGTATAATAACTTCCAGTAAAGTGTGAGGAGTGCAAGTTAAATGAAAGACAAAATCAAGTTTGCTTTGGGCGCAGTTGGCATAGATTTAGATTTGGGATTAAAACTATAAGAGTTCATCTTATTTTGGCTTACATTTTTCTGTTGTACCATGCAACAGCTACAAGATTAATTTTAGGGCTAGTGAAAGTAAAATACAATTGTGAAATTAAGTTCTAGAAGTGGATTGGGTATAAAGAGTGATGGTTCCTTGGTATAAATAGATGTCTGGGTTGGAATTAATGTTGAGGTTGGGGAAGACAGGAGTTTCAGAGCCCACGTTACTGCTGAGCAGCATAAAGCCCGTGGAGTGAGCGCAAATATGCATGCTGAAAGGGAGAGAATTGCTTTTTCTAAACTCTGTGGATGATGTTTGTCTCTAGTTTATGCTAATAGCAAGGGTGAGGGTTAGAGTTAGGCTTGGATTTAGGGATAACTAGTACTCAAGCATGCTTCCCCTCTTCTCCTCCTCTCGTACTCACTCTGTGAGTGAAACTATGTGCTTTGGGATTCAGGATAACCCATGGCTGCAGAGTGATGCCAGTGCAGTGCAGAGATTTACAGTGAGTTTCATGACCAGATGGAGTGGTGCAGGGGGTATTTCCAAGATCCGTTAAGGTCATTCTTCGAACAGTAGCTGTCCTCCTGCAGGGACTCTGAAATACATGTGCCTTCTGGGAAACTTAGAAAAAACATACAAATATTTATAAATGTACACAGTGCAATGTTCAGCTTGACAGTTAATGCTGAAAAGCTGCTTTGGTTTCAGATATTACACATGCAGTTCTGCCGTCATTTTTAGAACTGTTTTCTATTTCCACAAAAACTGTTAGCCCTTCCTCTCTCCCATCAGCCCAGTTAGCATTTTGTAACTGTAAATAATTCTGTAGTACCTAATGGGGGGGAGACAGTAACACCATGTCTTCCTTTTGTCAATCACTACTGACCGGCTCCAGACCTCTGTGTCACTGCAAGTGTTTGCGGGTTGTATCATCCATCGGCATATGACCGATGGAGTAGTTTCTCATGAGCAATGGTCATTTGGTCCTGAGCTATGCAGAAAAGGCTGTATTCCTCAGCAAACAACAGGAAGATCAGAGGCCTCCTCACAGCTAGTGTAACATACACTGGTTTTATATAGAGAGGTATTTATATGAACCTGAATTGCAAGTTTAGAGAAGCTAAAAGTACACAAAATCCTGTGCTGCCTGCGTAATCACTGTTTTTCAGCAAGGTAATTTAGAAGGAGGTAGGTATTTTTAAAATATTGCTACACACAGAAAATAGAATCTGAAGTTACCCTCAACCAAACTGGTAAAACAGAATAACATTATTTATGCTTTTAAGTTTGTGTTTAACTGAGATGAAATAAACTAAAAAAATGCAGTTAGCAGTATTTTCTTTGAAAATGCTAAAAAGGACTCAAACTCTTGCTTGTGCATAGAATCTAAAACTGTGTATTTTTATCAAACCTAATTTATTCAAACTAGTTATAAAATTGCAGCATTAAAATCAGGTGATCCCTGGAAAGTTAGTATGATATATAGCAATTGCTTTGAAACATAATAATTTCATAAAATGTGTTCTTTTTGTGGTGTGAGGTATTTGCATTAGCTACCAATAAAATTTTAGAGGACAACAATTTTGCTTTTAGCAACCTATTGACCAACTGAAAAAGATGGTTTCTTATGAAACTCCATATTCTGTACTGCGGTCCCATTGCTTGTCCTTTTACTGTCCCATAAATGCATTAATTATTACCATAGACTGTTCTGTATGAAAGGAAGGTCATATTGCTGCTGGAGCAAATACCCACCATCCCTGCTTTCTAATAATCCGTTCAATTTTTTCATATCCCTTGAGGTCATCTTCCTATGGTCATGTTTTGCCTTACCCTTACTTCACTGCACATTAAACTGTATAAAGAATTGTCATTCTCTTCCAGCCCTACACAGCCCTATACTTTCTGGTGGTTTCACTCTCTCAGAGAGTTGTGCTGAAAAATAGGTGTTCTTAATCAGTATTCCCAGGGGGTGAATTAATCGGTTTTGTGAAGGCTTTCAGACAAAACTTAAAGGGACCTTGAGGAGCAGATATTGGAGGGGAAACCTCACGGCAGATGAAGGAATGAGTCAGAGAAAGTGAATTACTTCGTATTGTAGGCACAAATTATCATAAGTCTTAACTTTCTTGTTCAGGATTAAATACTTCATGCAGCAGACTGTTATCACCTGCAGTATTTTCTTTCTGACTCAGTGTTGTCACAGTGTGGTAGTGTTCAAGCTCAGACATAAGCATTTGACTGTTGCTGAGCAGATTCTGTAGGAAATGCTTCTTATCAGCTAAAAGAATAACTTAAAAGGAATCAGTTAACCGTTAACTGACAGGACAATAAATTTTTTGTCTCTCAACCCCCAATGTATATATTTCTAAATTTGTATGCATCTGTATGTATTAATATCTTTGCTGTATTTCTTCTGACACTACGACATAATGTCACAGAAACAACAGTATACGTATTTGAGGCAGCCTAATCCCTAGAGGTTTCTCCACCAAAGTTGCCTCTGGTGAATCCAGTGTATTAACATGTAAGTAAAGCTGCTGAACAGCTCTGGAGAAGAATCCTGAGTGCATTAGTTGCTGCGTCTGGTAAAAGCCTCTTTACCTGTTGCCTACAGTGTGCTATGCAATAATGCTGCTGGACTTTTCCAGTATCATTAAAGAACTAATGAAGTTCCTGTTACTTTAGGTTGTTGGTTGGTTCACCCTGGAGTGGCTATCCGGCTAACAGAACTGGAGATATCTATGCCTGTCCTGTTGGTACGTCCAAAACCACATGTAAAAAATTGAATTTACAAGGTAAGTTGTAATGAATAATGTCTCGCTACAATTGTTCAGTTTTTCCTCGTTTTTGTACCAATCTATCTTATTAAATCTATCTTATTAAATCTTTTCTTAACTATCTCTCTGCATAATCTCAGTCTCTGTTGTCTGTGTGTGTGAGTGTGGTGCAAGGACTCAGTGCCAGCTACTGGTGAGACCCGTGTGCGTGTGAGTGAAAATTGGTGCCTGCCACTGGAGTCGGGCCGGGGGTGTGGGCGCCCCAGCCTGTGGTGCCAGCTGCTGGAGCCACTGGGGTCTCAGCGTCAGCTACTGGAGCAGTTGGGGTCTTTAACCTCCACCTGTGGGGTGGGAACGGTGTCTGTCCCAAAACCAGTCGCTGGGGGGGGACCAGGGCTCCGTGTCAGCGAGGGGCTCTGCGCTGATGGCTGGAGCGGGACTGCGGGTCACAGCTCAGGGGGCCTGGTGCGGGCTGCTGGGGGGGGCGAGTGTCTGTACCTTCCCCAAACCAGGCGTGAGTGTGTGTGTGTTCACTAGCAAACTTTCAGCTGGACCAGCCAGCTAAGGGGGACCTCAGGTCCAGGTATCAGGTGGGTGCGGGGTCCGTGCTGGTACGGCCAGGGGGACTTGCGAATGTGGAGTGTATGAGGGACGAGTGTGTGAGTGGATATGAAGCCTTTTCTGCCTCTGTGTGTTTGCAAACTAAGTATAAAATGGGATTCACTCTTGGATACAATGAAAATATGGGGCAGCAGAGTGCTGAGATGCCTACTTTATGTTTATTTGTGGTGCGGAGCATTTCTGTCCTCCACCGCTCCTTCCAGGTTTTTGTCTAAAGCCTGATAGTGGGTCAGAGGAGTCTGGTGTCCTGAGGAATGTAACAGTAGCTGCTCGGCTGCAGCTACTCAGCCAGCCAAAAATACTCAACTGGTAGGCAGTTTCTTACTCTCTTTTGCCTTCAGCTCTCTTGTGGACAGGTACTCTAAATGACCATACTTAATTCATGTCTGTAGTTAATGGTTAGCAAATTTTTGACAAAGATTAGCTTTTGTTTCTTTTGTCTCGGAATTGTATGCAGCCATTTGGAAAAGGCATCTTAGATTCTGAGAAATCAAGCTTTTGAAAAGGAATTCTAACTTACTAAATTGCTTTTACATCTTATTTACTATTCTGTCATTACTTAATCTCTGTTTATTTCAGCTTTAATAAATATTCCAAATGTGACTGAGATAAAGGAAGACAT
Source organism: Aptenodytes forsteri (assembly GCF_000699145.1). Taxonomy (NCBI): domain Eukaryota; kingdom Metazoa; phylum Chordata; class Aves; order Sphenisciformes; family Spheniscidae; genus Aptenodytes; species Aptenodytes forsteri. Next base: position 7,129,274 of record NW_008794581.1, on the reverse strand, counting down.
GAACCTTGGCTTGACTCTGATACAGAACTCAAAAACAGGAGGATTTTTGGTACGTATCAAGGACATATTCAGTACACACAGAAATTCCTGAGGAGAATGAAGAAACTAGAATTCTCCACATTTTTTGATAAGTTCAAGCTGAATGTATTTTATTATGCAGCATAGATTAATACATATTTTGCATGTTTTAAAATATTCCATCCCACTGTCATTACCTAAGGTCCAAAATCAGGAAAATGATGAATTCTCTCCTTTGTCATTTATCTAAATATCCTATGTAATGGCATGTAATTAATGATTCTGTAATTTGTCAGACAACATAGCCAAGAATATTTCCACCACAGACATCTTTAAGGCAGTCTTGTATAGTTCTGATTATGCTTTCGAAAGACAGTATGGGATCTCTCCTCCACCATACACACTTGCACAGTGACTGTTCTCCTGAGATGTTAGGATTTCTAGTCCTGTGGATCTGCAATATCTGGTGTTTGGTTAGTGAGCTCGAGGAGGATGTATATTCTATGTGTATGTTCTGCAAACCACTCTCCTTGGAGCCTGTAAAACAGATTTCATAATTGAAAGGAAGTTAACACCTGTTTAACGTGCTTTTTTACAATCTTAACCCTAAGCATGAAAACTGTTGCAGTGTAGGTGTATTCCAGTTTGATGCATACATTGTAGGCATGTGCAGTAATTAAGTGAAACAATAAACTACAGACAAAAGAGCTTTGAGGCTCACTCTAAGCTTTGTATTTTTCTGTTGCATCTTCCTAGTAATTGTGAAAGTATTCAAGTATTTATTATCTTCATAATTACCATGTAGCCCAGTTCATAGAAGTACGTCTAATTCCAACCTTTCCAGCAGCTCTCCTGGAGTTAGTAAAGTTAATCATAACTTCAAAATACAGCAACAGCGCTCTTCTTGATTGTTGGTTTAAGAAGCTATTGATTAAAAAAATATTCTGTCTCTAGGATTATACCTTTAATTACTGTTAATACTGTCCCATGCATACCCACTTTCAATCAGTATCAATAATTGCAGTTATTTAAAACATCTCATGCAGAAAAATTTGTATTTTCTAATAATACTTGAACTTCTCTCAGTAAAAGAATTTCCTGATCCATATGTTACTGATTGACTCTCCTTAAATGGCATAAAGTAACAAAAAAAAAAGTTGATTGCCAAGACATGAACAGTTAGCTACGTCTTTGGCGACAGGAGTTCTTTTTGACATGAAGAGAATGGGGTACTGGAGACAGGTGCTTATCTGTGACTCAGCCTCAACAAATATCAAAAGCCCCATGACTTAGTTGTGGCAAGAATTGGACAAGCAGAGACGAGACTGTCTGCTCGTAATTGCAAGCTGCTGCCAGCCGGGACTTCGCTCCGAGACGCTGACTCTGGCAGCTGGCCTCCGTGATGGGCTCTTTGGGTTATGCTCAGGGCTTCCTCCTCCCAGCTCACTGTGGCTCCTCCTGTGGCTGCTTCTCTCTCAGCCTCCATCTGCTTGCACCAGTCTGTGCTGCATCCCGGGGCTGCTTGGCTGGGGCATGACCCAGCCTGGCATGTCAGCTCCTGAGTCCTGCTGGTTCAGCTGTTTGATGCCATGTGATTGCTTCCCACAGGTATCATCCTGAGTACAGGGCAGTCATTTCCACATAGTCATTACATTTTTCTGAGGCATGCTTAGTCCTGTTGGAAAGGTGCTTGAGAATTTCACTGGTGGTTAACAACTTTTTTCTGGATTTCTATGACCCAGCCTGGCATGTCAGCTCCTGAGTCCTGCTGGTTCAGCTGTTTGATGCCATGTGATTGCTTCCCACAGGTATCATCCTGAGTACAGGGCAGTCATTTCCACATAGTCATTACATTTTTCTGAGGCATGCTTAGTCCTGTTGGAAAGGTGCTTGAGAATTTCACTGGTGGTTAACAACTTTTTTCTGGATTTCTGATCTAAGTTTCTATCAGTTTGTTCTTGGGGCAGTGCTGTGCCTTTAGTTGAAAGGAGCAGCTCCCATCCCCCTATATGTAAAATCTCCCTTCTGTATTTGACACCCCACAATCATTCTCCTTTGTCCTTTGCTTTGCTAAACAAACACAGAGTTTTTTGGCTGAAATGCGCTTTTTAAAATATACCTCTCTCAAACATGAATGACCAGATCTATGCTGTATTCCACATGAGTCTTTCCAGGGCACTATATAGCGTGTTTGGTATTTTCCTGTCTCAACTGCAAGTGCTTCTTGTCACATATCTTTAGGCCATATTTGCTTTGCATGCTGGCTGCATGCTTATGGTCACCCTGCAATCAGCCAGTGCCTGATCCCTCTGCTCCTCTCTCTTCCACTCAATAAGCTCCCAGTTTATGTCCACATTTCTTAACATTAGTCTTTAAGGGGAAGTCTGTGCCCCTTTCTAATATTCCGCTTTCCAAGTTCATCAGTTCTTGATATGTGATCTCCCAGTTTTCCCCTGCATTAATGATGCATCTTAAATTTCTGACTCTAACAATGCTAGAACATTAGAGCTTTTCCCTTTTTTTTTTTTTTTAAAGTGAAGATCAGCAAAGTTTATTAGAACATTTCTGGTTTTTGGTCCAAGATTAACATCACAATTTTGAGATACCACTAATACAGAAGAAAACCAGAAAATGGGCAAATGAGATTGATCTAAAAAGAACTTTAAATTAAGAATAACTTTAATTTAAAGACTAGTAACTCTCCTCCAGCTTCATAGTTACCAATATAGATGATTTATTTTGTACTTCTCACCTCTGTAAATATCCATCTTTTCCAGTAAAACTAATAATGTCCCATGTAGCAGCTAAAAAGACGACTTATCTCAAGCTCAGATAATGTAGATATACTTGCTCTTCTCTTGTCTAGAAAATCTGCCATCTTGTCAAATATGTTAGGATAGTTGGATGTGGTCCACCACTGGTAAACCAGTGTGTAATTTAGCTCATTTTCCATTTCCTTCTGCGTTTAATTGCCTTTTTTCAATGTTCTTGAGAAAAGGGGTAATGGTGCTGTTCACTCTCTCTTCTCTTCCTAAATAGAGATGGTTCATTTTCTGTTTTCCAGGCTCTCCTGACTGGATAGGGCAATCAGAAAGTACATGTAATGAAGTTATTTCTTTCAGAATTGTTGGACAGAGGTTATGTAGAGGTTATGTTTTTTCCTTGAGTTCCTAACATGATTTTCTTTCAAAAAGAAAATCCCTCCCCCCTAAATATCCTCATGACAAAATACAGTCTCGGTATCTGTTTTTTATCTAGGTACTTTTGTAAAAATCCTTCTAATATCAGGTGTGGCTGTCTTGCAACCAGCTGGTTGATCCAGCTGAAAACGTTTCTTTTTACAGAGATCATTTTCAGCAAAGAAGCAAGATTATCTTCCCTGGAAGGCAATGAAACACGTAGACGAGGGGTGGCCAGGGCCAAACTTCTCCTTTTAGCTGCAGCTAAATAGGACAGTGCACACTGTGAGGCTGCACCCTCACTGGAGATGATGAAGGAGTTTAACTTGTAAATATTTTCTCAAAGTGAATACCACTTGGGAACAAGGCTTCTCAAATTAATAAATGTGTGTGTGTGCACGCACTGATCACAAAACTGCAGTCTGGTCACACTGTTGGTAATCGGACGTACTGCAAGAAAAGCTCCCCTCTGCATGTTTGCAGCGACGTGCATGCTCATGGCGCTGATGCCACCGCCTGGTTAGTGGAAGTACTTCTCTGAACGCTTATAAGCCAAGTGCAAATACCAACCCTAGTTTTAAACCCATCGTTTGTAGAGCAGGTGGCTTAAAGCAGGACAGATTCCTTGCAGACCAAGTCGCACTCCCTAGATGTTATAGCTGTGCGTAGTCTGGATGGGCCAGCTTGCAGAAGGAGGCACTAGGATGATCATGAGTAGAAAACCTTTTTAATGAGAAAGTCTATGAAAGGGGTTACACTGTCACTGTGATTGCAAGGGATTTGGCCTGATAATCCAAGAGGGCTTCTCTGATCCTATATGCCTGTAGTCCTGCTCATTGTGCTTTTGTATATGGATACAGTGAGACAAGTATTTGTTATTTTTATAGTTTCTTTTTGTTGTTATTTTTAAAGACTTGTGGTCCCTTGTGGGCACAGCAGTGTGGAAGCCAATACTATGCAACAGGAGTCTGTTCTGAAATCAGTCCAAGTTTCCAGATCCTAAGAAGCTTTTCTCCTGCTATTCAAAGTAAGGCAACACGTGCAAAACAGATTCAATTAAAAAACCGTATCAAACGATATCAAAATACGTGGTGTTGGGGACTCTTAATTTGGGATTTTTTTTAAAATGTATGTGCAAAAAGCGAAGTCCTGTGATTCACACATAAGGACTGACAAATCGTGATCCAATACTGACATGAATATGGACTCACTTCTCTGAATTCAGAGGCATTGCACCAACACAGGCTTAAAATCTGCATATGCATATGCAGATTGAGATTCTGTTGAGTGAGACCTAAATATGCACCTCTGGATTTAGCCGGAGTTGTAAGTATATTGAGACTGAAAGTGCATTTAATCTCCACTTTTTATTTTTGTTTTAGAGTGTTCCTCTGTCATAGATGTTGTGGTGGTTTGTGATGAGTCAAACAGCATTTATCCCTGGGATGCAGTGCGGGCATTTTTGAAAAAATTTGTACAAGGCTTAGACATAGGCCTTAACAAGACCCAGGTAAGTCAAAGATACCTGTGAGAAAGACACACACAAAAAAAAAAGGCAATGGGTTTTATTAGCAATTCTAAAGGAAACCAAGTGTGCTTTAGCGTAACTGCAGTACCTCCCCCAAAGCCACAGATTACGCAGTTGTCTTGTATCTTTCAGTATTGGGGTTTTTATCTCACAGCTAACCTATTTCAAAAGGGATTAGTAATTTGATCAAAACATAAACCAACTGACATAGAAGTCTAGGTTGTATCTAGTGGAGTCAGATCTCTTTTATGCATTAGGTGTAAAAGTAATTAAAATGTAGTCTGTGGGTATGTGGGAAAAGTAGAACAGATTTTTTTTATGGGCTTTTCATACGGCTCTTACTTTCCAACTGCTGCATCTTTAAAATAGGAGCTTTTCCTGCTTGGTTACTGTCTGATCTTTGAGTTCTTTTTTCCTTTTAATTTGGTGATGGTAAGGAAAATTTTACTGCCTTTTTTTAAAACATTTTCTGTCTTTACAGTTGTCCATTTTCCATAAACAGTTCTGGGAACAAAGACTGGGGCACTGGAAATCTCTCTCCCAAAGGCTGCCTTCTTCCCTGGGCGACTTTGGAAGTGAGGTGCTTAAAAGCTAGGCTTCCTGCTCAGTCCTTTCTGAACCTCACCTTTAGCATCTTCTCTTTTTTTCTTTCATACTAAATGTACATCTTAGCATATGTCTTTAGCTTCACATGTATTAAAAATAAATAGGGTTTGCAGTGCCATCAAGTAACTAACTTTTAGGATTTCCTTAGAAGAGATCAGATTGAGGTGCTGTCAGCTTGCAGAATTTTTGCTATTTTCTCGTTTTTCCCAGAGCTCCCTGTATTATTGCTATCCATCAGCTCTTCCAGAAGTAACCAAGCAAACATTTAATGCCTACTATTTCAGATTGTTTGCATTAACATATTGTAGTTGATAATAAATGACATAAGGTGCAAGAGCATTTTAGCTTTCTTTGCTTTCCAAACGTGTTAATATTAATTGGTTTTATATGTGTTGAAAGAAAATGATAACCCCATGTGCACCTGCAGGTCTTTTACTCCAACCTGACAAATAAGTAAGCATCATGATTCTATGTAACTGATTGTAATGCATGATAATCTAACATAATTTCTTTATTGCATAGGTGGGTTTAATTCAATATGCTAATGATCCACGTGTAGTGTTCAACTTGAATACATATCAAACAAAGGATGAGGTTGTTAAAGCAATGGAGGGAACGTATCAGAAGGGAGGAGATCTGACTAATACTTTCAAAGCCATTGACAATGCAAGGTAAAACACATCGATGATTACTGTGCAACTATTGTAACTTACCTTACAAGGCAACAGGCACATCCTGAATTTTATTCCCACTGGTAGTGCACGTGCTCGGAGCCTCTGAGGAGGATCCCAGCACCAGGCAGAATCCTTCAGGTACATTTACAGTGCCCCATGCAGAACAGTACAGGGATATGTAAACTAGACTTGCTGAAAAGCATGTCTTTAACCATTGGGTTAAACTCTACACTAAAGTAGTTTGATACCCAACAGAATGGTTTGGGCTGTTAGATGTCCAAATGTGACAGTGTATCGAACACCACGGACAAGCTTTTAGGAAAGATACAAAACCATTGAAAGAAGTAAAGTTTATCCAGGGGTTCAGTGGGACCAGTAACATTCATGTTTGCAGGTCAGGCTTTGGTTGATTGCAGAGAAAATAAAATCTCTGGTCTGTTGTCAGTTTGTCACTGCAGCACCAGCAGCATGAAAAATAGGAAAAACTTAAAACAATGTACCGTGACTCTGAATATGTACACAAACCAGGTCTGTTTCTCAATAAGAAGATGCTGTTTTGCAGTTGAATCAAGGACAGGACTCTAGGCCAAAATACATGCTGAATCAATTGGCCTTGAAAATCTTGCTTAGGGACAGACTCAGCCTTCAGTGGAGTCGATATTTGCAGTAGTATTGAGGAACCTCTTATTAATACTTTTCCCCTTTTGTTTGAACTTGGTGGAGCCAATTCCTGGCTACCCTGGTGTTACAAAACATTAATAGTTCTGACAAAAAAACCTTTTTATTTAGAAACATTTGTACAAAAATATTGTTTTCCCTGGAATGTACATTTCTGTCAGAAATACCATCCAGCCCTACTTGGGGTTTTTTTCTACTTCCTTGATTACATTTCTGATGGCGCTGAGCAGTGCTTTGAGCAGAAGCTATCAGAAGCATAATTGAAAATTCTTATTGCAGATTATTAATTTCCAAATAAAAAGCACTACAGATGCACCTTGTTCTACGTTAGTGATGGACATATTCCTTATAGTATATATACCGAATTCCATCCATTATAAATTGAAATGTGATAAATGCAATCTTTTATAACAGACAGTACGCCTTCTCACCTGAATCAGGAGGACGGCCAACAGCCACAAAAGTAATGGTTGTTGTGACGGACGGTGAATCACACGATGGCTCCAACTTGAAAACAGTGATCGGTAAATGCAATGAAGACAATATAACCAGATTTGGCATTGCTGTAAGTAATACTATAATTAAATATATTATTGCAATTTTGGAAGAACATTTTGTTGTGTATGTATGAAAGTGCATGTTCTATATATAAGCTGTATATAATGTATGCATTGTTACACTGGTGAGACCGAAACTAGGTGAAATTAATGTTTATGAACTAGTGAAATATTGATGGTCTTTAACTGGCTGAAAAAGCAAAACTAATATTACCTGAGCAACTTCAGTGGTTTTCTCCTTTGCCTTGGTTTATGTATTTTTCCTATCTGAATGGTCCGTCGTATAGGAATACAGTCTGATAAGCAATTCAGTAATATGAATGAAGGTAACTTTTTTTTTTTTAATATGTAGAATATTTACTGAAATAATACAGAAGGAAATGGAGTAACACCATGATTTCCTTCACTCTTCTTATTTTGTTCTTTTTTTACCCAAGGTTTTGGGATACTTAATCAGGCATGAACTTGATACTAAAAACTTGATTAAAGAAATCAAAGGAATTGCTAGTCATCCAACAGACAAGTATTTCTTTAATGTGTCATCTGAGGCTGCACTACTGGAAGAAGCAGGAACACTTGGAGAGCGCATTTTTAGTATAGAAGGTAAAATACTCAATATCTCTGAAAAATTAGATCAGATTCTCCCAGCTGGTGAGCTAAGGATTTTATTTAGTTTCACCTTAGTGTAGTACTGTGAAAACGAAGGGCAGCTGGAGCTGTGGGCTGCTCCCCAGGAGGGCTCTGGTTTGCACAGGTGTTCCCCCAGCTACCCCACCTCTAATGAGCCTCAGCTTAAAGTTAGTTTCTGCAGTTTGTGGGAAATATTCCCCAGTTGCTGAAAGTTTCAGTCAAGTCCTGGGCTTCAGGCATCCACTGGGGGCTTGTCCATATGTGTCCAAATGTATTCAGAGCTATTACCACCGGAGTAGTAAAGGTATCTTTATGCTTGTCAGATTCACCTGTGTTTTTCTGTTAATGCTAAGCAACTGTGAATTTAAAAACCAAATCAGAAGACTAGGTTACTGATTACAGAACTGAAAAGCTAGAGTAATGCAATCTGTGAGGCGTCTACCAGGCTCTATCCCTAGCATCACCCACAGTCCTCTGTGTACTGTTTGGAGGAAGGTGCTGTAGAGGCGACTTAGATGTACTTTATCCCCCCAAAAGCCAGCTTTTTAAAGTAAAATTTAGACCACGCTTGGGAGACTTGTGACCTGCCCTCAACCCTCCCTAAGGAGCTTTTCATGGCTGCAACCTTCCTGTGCTCAGGATTAAATCTTCCTTCCTCATAGAATAGAATCATAGAATCATTAAGGTTGGAAAAGACCTCTAAGATCATCGAGTCCAACCATCGAC
>NW_008794581.1:7113744-7120135 GCF_000699145.1 Aptenodytes forsteri | reverse complement strand
CACCCCCAGGTCCTTTTCCGCCAGGCAGCTTTCCAGCCACTCTTCCCCAAGCCTGTAGCGCTGCATGGGGTTGTTGTGGCCAAAATGCAGGACCCGGCACTTGGCCTTGTTGAACCTCATACAATTGGCCTCGGCCCATCGATCCAGCCTGCCCAGGTCCTCTTTCACCTCTGTCTTTTACCAGGCCCATGCTGTTAATCAATTCAAGGGGATTGGGTGAGCTCCCCCTCTTGGGTTTTTTGTACTCCCGTTGAATTCCTGTTACTTGAGTCCCATCCATCTAGGTCAGGAAATATTCCTGCACGTCACAGTATTTTTCAAGACAATTACGACAGTTTTATATGTCCTACATGATAATAAACATTCATTTGAAAGTTGTGAATATACAGTTATTAAAGCTGCTAATTTCAGTGTATTATTAGTGCTTCCTAGGAAACATAAAAAGAGATTAGCCACCGTGACAGCACTGTGCAGACTGATTCAAGCCATCTTTATCATTATCTTCGGCCTTTTTTTGGAAGAGGCTCATAGCATCATGGCTCCGTCTTACCAATTTGCCATTAAATCCTCCAAATATTCTACAGTTTATTAGCTCTCAGATTTCCGTTGTTTGTAAATGTTGGAAATGTTTAAGCAGAATTGGTGGATTTGGAAAAAATAATATACAGTCCCTATATAGCTGTGCTCAGAGGCAGCAATATTGGGTCTCTTGTGTGGTTCTATAGTATTAACTATATGTGAATATTTGTTTTCCCAGGTACAGATCAAGGTGATACATTCCAAATGGAAATGTCACAGGTGGGCTTCAGTGCGTATTACTCACAAAAGAAGGTATGTGACTTTAATTATTTAATGATACAAATAGATGTAATTACGTAGACATGAATGCTTAGAAGTGTAACAAAATAAGACTAATAAAATGCGATGGCCAATTTTAAGATTTTTTTACAAGCAGGAGAATGTCAAGTTATCTTCGTTTGTTTTTTTTTATTTGAATACCACAAAAATGACTTCCAATAGATGCTGTATATCCCTACAATGAAAAAAATATACATTAATATGTGAAGCTGAGTAATAGTTTCTTTCATGTAATGATTTTGAGATGTGTTAATCCAATTATTTCAGTGATTTCTGAGTTCACAGAGCATGAAAAATTCAACTGCTCCAAGTTAATATTTTGTAGTTGAAAACTCAGAAGAATTGAAACCATATTGTAAAGCTGGTATATTTCTAGGCAGTCACCAAGATGTAAATAAGTCAAGTCTGAAAAGAATTTGTCTGATATTTGTGAAGTTGTTAATATTTGTTTAAAGCATATTTCACTTAGAAATTACAAAGAATAATAAATCAGATATATTTTTCTTGCTAATCAATTTTAAGATCATCTTGACCAAATAGGTCCTCTTTGTAAAATTCAAGTGTGGTTCAAGCAGCTTTCAACTGAAAATATAGGAATGTTCTTTCTTTCTCATAGCCCTTAAAGATGAATGAAATAATTTTTAAAAAGTCCTCTGTATTTGCACAAATTGAAGTTTTAATTTACCAAGCACTTGATGGTAGGAGGTGGCAAAAATTAAGAAAGATTTGGGGTTTTCTTCAGGAAAATTACACATACTATTTTTACTGCAGTTTTCTATAACAGTATCTCAGTTCAGTAAAGAATTCTAGTAATTTGTATAATCTAAACTATGTTTGTTTTATGTATACAAGTCTAAGATTAAATATTTCTGTATTAAGTATTCTGTATAATAAGCCATAATAATTTGGATTGTAGATCTAACTGTTCTCTCAGGGACATCTCCTTACAATACACTTAAAGAATGAAATTTTGTATCTTTTTCCATCAGTTTTTGTGTGCTGTCATTGGCACTTCTGTTGACAAAAAGGGGGCTTTAGGTTTTTCTTACAGTTTTGTTTGTCTGATCCTCAGTTTTCTGAGGATCATGAGTGCACAAAAGCATAGACTTGGCAAGCCCAACCCTAGGGTGGACAGGCTTAGGAAATTATCACAGTGTTTAAATAAACCCATTTTATCCTGAGTTTGCAGTGCCCTGGGAGCTAAAGCAGTCACTTATCCTCTTGCAGTAGAGGGGTGATAATCCCTCTTAATAGGGCAGTAAAGTCCTACATGTAAGCAGTAACTATAAGCAGCTCCAGTCAACTGCTTGCAGTCATTAGACTATACATCATGGCCTTAAACACAGTGATGTAGGAACTTACATATGGTAACTTCAGCTATGCTCACACTTTTTCTGAAATAGGTAGTTCTAAAATGTTGATTTTTACTTTTTAAAGGATATTCTGCTGTTGGGTGCTGTTGGGGCCTATGACTGGAGTGGAACAGTAGTTCAGGAGTCTTCAGACAGAGTCACCACCTTTCCAAGCCATGTGTTCGAGAAAATTCTACAGGACAGAAATCATAGCTCTTATCTAGGTAAGGGGCTGAAATACAAATCTGGAAATGTATCAAACCTTTATTAAGATGTTAAAGAACTTGGGAAATTCGGCTCTAGCCAGACTCCTGTTAAGAACTGATTTGAGAATATGAAAAGAATTTTGCATCCAAAAAGATTTTATTTACTGATCAACAGTTCATTGAATGAAATCTTTATTGTGTTTTTAAAATTCTACTCATATCAATGTGGTAAGCTGAAAAAAACCCAGGCTTTGTCACAGAGACATAAGAAGTCATGGGATTTGAAAAGGCTGCTTAGTGTATCATACTGATCGTTATGGGTACCTTCTGTTTTAATATTTGTATGTACTTCCCCAATTACATGTGGATGAGAAGTTGATTGACTTGCTATCGTTTCATCTGTGCTCGCTCTTTTCTTGGCCTTTTCCAGTTCAGTTTATAGTTTTAGGAATATTGCTGCAGTTTAACAGAGGTCTTATTTATAACCCCCATATATTTTCTGACCCATGTTTTTGTGACCCACTAAAGCCACTCAGTTTGTCTTCTCAGTTTATTGAAATGTTTTCTGCAAACCTACAACATGCCTGCTCGGGTGATTCATCCCTGAACTACTACATTAAACACCTATGACTTTCTTATCCTTTAAGTTATTTAATGAGATGCTATTTTTGCAGCTAACATGCTCTTTTCCCTATGGCTTAGCATTACTTGCATCCAACATAATGAATAAATCTAAATCTAACCTAATGAGCAGTAGCTCTTTTGCATGTGTGACCTCTTCAGACTTTCTGTTCTTCCCTTTTCTAGAATAATTCTTAAAAGGTCAGGTCATTTCCCTTCAGCACGTCTCCCCAAGGCACTTTCTAGAGTATTGGCCTTAATCTTTTTGGAGCAAACAATGTTGTTGCCTTTGCTGTCCCTTCATTTCCTTTCCACCTTCTTCCGTCCCCCACTAAGAGCTACAGAGAGCTAAAGGGCTGCTAGCACATCACAGCTTGCTAGATTGGCCCCCATTCTGCACTGCACCCTCTCACTTCAAATGGCTGTATGGTGTATTAATTAGGAACGTGTGGCCTTAACTTGCAGAATAAAATCTTGTTTTGTTGTTGCTTGTTGAACTTCTAGTCTCCAGTGATGTTCTCTCCCTAGAAAAACAGTGACTGAACACAAATCTGAATTAGACTGGTATACGTAATGATCAAGGCGTAATCCTTTTAGACTGTGCTCCTCACATTGTCCTGCAGCTTGCTAAAGACCTGCATATTCTGCCCAATCACTGGGATTTTGTTATTCAGTTTAAACTATAGTCTTTATAAAGGATGATTTTGTTTTCTTCTGTTACAATAAATTTGCTGTAATTAAACCACAGAAATGGAAAATATGTAGTAATGCTAGCTTTATAGTGCTAATACGTGTTTAAAATATTTGCAGGTATTAAAAGATGTTTTCTGAAAGCAAATAATGTTAGGATAATGGGAATGAGGATTAAAGCGTTCAAAGAAGTTCAATCAACCTAAGCCCTTCAGCTGACAAGCTATTAATATAGCCTGTTGTATTCAGCCAGTACACTGGGCTGTGGTTTGGTAAGCTGTGGGAAAATGCACTGCAAGCTTTACAGAAGCTAGGTGTTCCTTCCGAGTTTGAAGGCTGGCCCAAATGTTCATCTCATGTTTCTCTTTATTTCTTCATTCCAAGGATACTCTTTGCAGTCTTTTTCCTATCTTCTTCACAAGCATGACATTTTTGTGGTCTATGTTTTACTGAATAGGCTAAACTATTGTCCATGCTGTTCTGCAAACCTGCTTCAACTTGATCTGAGTCATTGTTCTCTCCAGAAGACTATAGCAAATTTTATGCATATGTGACAGCTTAACTTCCCATCATTCTCTGCAACTAACGTACCAGATTGACTCATCCTCTGTGTCTTTATGGATAACCACCTGATGACTTGTAGTTAGTGGTCTCTCACACATGTTAAATGTTGGCTTCTCTCCCCAGGTTATTCTGTTGCTGTTCTCTCAACTCAGAGCTCCATCTATTTTGTTGCTGGCGCACCAAGATCCAACTACACTGGCAGAGTAGTGGTTTATGATGTTGACAGCGATGGTAATATCGCAATTGTGCAGTCCCAGAGAGGCGAGCAGGCACGTATATTTTGGTCACAAACACAGATTTTGCAGGCATCTGTATTTATTGACAACAGCATTAAATTGTAATGCATTTGTTCTGAAAATTCATCTTTCTTGCAATGCATTTAGAATCCACTTGGAACTTTTCTCTGCCACTGGACTATGTCAGTGAGGTTAACTGTAACTCTTAAACAGCATTTTAGGAAGTCATCCAATTAGTGCTAAAAGATAATATACAAAGCTACTTAATGTATCGTTCTGTCAACACTTCTAATGGGGAGTGAGCTCCACTCTGCCAGAGAAGTTGTGAAGTAGATGATATCAAAAGAGAGATTTGGATGCTCCTCTTCTCCATTTGGAAAAGAGCATCGAGTTTAGATGGTTTTGGTTTTGTTTGTTTGTAAGACAAATCTGAGAGTAAATCAGAGATTGGGTAGTTTCATGTGCACAGTTTAATATAAAAAAATATACCTCCCATAGCTTATTCTCTGTTTGCATTCTTATTGCCGAGTGGTGAAGCCATAGCAGCAGCTTCTGGGCAGAAACAGTGGACATATGATAAGGATATGATTCTTCAAACACTGGAGTATGTTATATAGTAATTTCATTCCAATGGGCAGTTTCATTCATTAGTATTGGACTATTTCTGGGTGTAAGTTTTCTGAGTCAGGTGCTAAACATTATGTTTTACAAAATCCACATGCAAACACAACCCTCTTACTACTGATTTCAGATTGGCTCCTACTTTGGCAGCGTGGTGTGTTCAGTGGATGTTAACAGAGATTCTGTGACAGATGTGCTGCTTGTGGGTGCACCAATGTTTATGAATGACCTGAAGAAAGAGGAAGGGAGAGTATACATGTTTTCCATCACAAAGGTAAGAATGGCACTGTAGCGAAGCTGGAATCAGCTTCCTGCCTCTCCATCCATGATAAGTGCTGATGTTTTCATTTGCTGTTTTTACTGGGTTTTTGCTGGATTTACTGTTGTTCCCTGGACTACAGTTTTACCAAGGAAAAAGCAGTCCAAACTGCAATAGTACTTAGTGGCAGTGTCTGTTCTGTTAAATCAGAGAGCGATCAGAAGAGCGATCCCTGGCCCCACAGCCAACTGGTGCAGCAGTCTTGCTCAAGCCGGCATTGCTTAGGGCTAGCTTCTTTCAAAGCAGACTGGCCACATGCATGCTAAAAAGCCTTTGGCCCTGGATCTTTTCTGGGCCTGTCAGTCGCTGTTTAGCGTTATCTTTTTCAAAGTGTTAGAAATACTGCGAGTGGTGTTTTTGTAACTAGAAATGGAGCATGTGCTTTTCCCGGGGTGTGGCATAAGGGCAGGGGTAAATGGTGCCATGCCTGCCTGGTTAGAGGACTGGGGATGGAGCCCTTCCCAGTGCGATCTCACCCATTCTGCTTTTTAGGAGCGGCTGCAAACTTTCCCCAGAATTGCTTGTGCATGTAATCTGGGAATAAGCCAGCTGGAACAGACCAAAATGGAATCAATAAGCAAGTTAGTGGCTAAGCAGTATTAGTGACCGGGGGCCTGCTGCCCTAGGTAGCTCCCTGGCCCTGGTTTTAGGCACTGTACACAAATATAACACAAGGTTGACCATTTCTCTGAAAAACTTAGCTCGAGGCTTTTGCTAATTAATTGTTTGCCATTTGATTTTGGCAAATCTGTTCAACACTGTTGTAGTTTAACCCGGCAGGCAGCTAAACACCACACAGCCGTTTGCTTACTCCCCCCCACCCCAGTGGAACGGGGGAGAGAATCGGAAAAAAAAAAAAGTAAAATTCGTGGGTTGAGATAAAGACAGTTTAATAAGACAGAAAAGGAAAATAATAATAATAAT
>NW_008794581.1:7078778-7113335 GCF_000699145.1 Aptenodytes forsteri | reverse complement strand
TGAAAAGTCCTTGACTAGTGTAAGCACTGCTCAGCAACAACTAAAACATTGGTGTGTTATCAACATTGTTCTCATCCTAAATCCAAAACACAGCACTGTACCAGCTGCTAGGAAGAAAATTAACTCTATCCCAGCCAAAACCAGGACAAACACCTAACGGTATTCCCAAAACAGTTCTAATAAATGCTCTTCTGCCAGTTTTCTGCATTGTTTTGTAGACTTTCACACTGGATGGTTGCTATTACGTATGTTGTCTCCTTTGTTCAGTGAAGCTATGTCATTTATCTGATGGTTGACTGACTGTTTTTCATTCAGACCTGTGTCAGTGTTTTCAGAATATCTGTATCAACAGTCCTAAAGCCTCTGGCACTTTTGAACAGTCTTTGAATCAATCATTGTATGTCTGGATATGCAAAGTAAATTACCTGCCATCCATCAGAGAAAACAGAACATGGCCTTTTTACTAGGTAAATTGCAATCAAATAAATAGAGAGGAAGGACCATCCTCTTCAGCAGCAGCTTACAGTCAGATCATCCTGGAGCAACAGGAAACTGTACCCTAAGGCATTTTCAAGGTAGATGGAGGTGCTGGAAGGGGTACTGCTGGCAGCTGACATTGGTCTTTGACGGGAATCAGACACGAAATACGGAAGAAAAGAAAAATGAAGGATTTTTCTTTCATGTTTTGAAAACTGAATAAATTGGAAGACTATCCTTATAACATTTAGTCTTTGTCAAATGTTAGGTTTAAAATTATTTAAAAATTAAGAATAATGCAAGAATGTTTGGTTTTTTTTTTTAAAGAACCTGGATTTGTGTAACTTTTCCATGTTGCGCAAATAATACTTTTCTAGTAATTTTTAATAAATAACTTGGCTGGTATTTCTAAAATTTTAAGCATAGCGTGATAACTGAGGTTAAAGGCGAGAACGATATTTGCCAGAGAGTTGAATTTAAGCTAGCGTAAATGTGATTATTTAACTATAAAGATCTCCAATCTTTCTTTCTTCATTGGCACTGGAAAGGTCAGGAGTTTAGCATTTGGACACATGTTTTTTGCATTAGTTTAGTTAGGAAATTCCATTTCTGTTTCAAAGAGTTATGTCCAGTTACATAATTTCTATTCCCTCTGCATAAAAACTAGTAATCCAAAACTGGAAACTGTATTTTTCAATGTATTGTGAAACTTTCAGAACAGTCAGATGAGGACAGTGAGAGCATTTAAGCTTCATACATATGGTTATATTTGCTGTTAGTGCTGTGCATATCATCCTTTAATTTTGCTGTGTAATGCTTGCCAAGACTCTGAGACATAATGCAAACTGAATGGCAATACAATGGGGAAGGAATTCAGGGCTGAGCAGTCCAAGGGGAACGTACTGGAAAACAAAAATAAAAAACAATGCACATAGATACTGCTCCTATGTCTAATCTGGTGCAATGATAGCTGTGTTTTGCTTTTTCTTCTTTTTCCTTTTCTGAAGGGAATTTTGGATCAACAACAACTCCTGGAAGGTCCACAGGGATCAGAAAACACTCGCTTTGGATCAGCAATCGCAACACTTGCAGACATTGATTTGGATGGCTTTAATGATGTTGTAATAGGTGCACCACTGGAAAACCAAAACTCTGGAGCAATTTACATTTACAATGGATTTCAAAAGACTATACGTACCAAATATTCTCAGGTAATTAACTTTGTTGCATAATACTGTACTCAATGCCTTTAGAGGAAAACAGAAGGATTTTCTATCTTTTAGTTGGCTACTGTTTCCTCCTCTTAAAGGAGTACTGTTATTCTCATGGCTTATTCCAAGTTTTGTGCCTCTCCTTACTCAGCTGTCAGCATGCCCTGGTTGATGTTGTGGTGCTTATAACTGAAACATATAGAGGAAAAGGACTTGCAAGATGCTCCATCTGAGCCTCTTACAATTTTTGGTGCCTGTGTATGAAGTCAGCTAATTTCCTATACATTTTTTGACACCCATTATTCAGGTTTTTAGGGTTGATGTACAGCAATGAAGATTAGATAAATCCCAGTTCTGTAAATTATAAATATGTAGTATTAAAGGAAAAGACTTTCAAGAGTCTTTGCATATCCTGTATGCTAATATAATGGTAATTTTGATGTCACTTTCCATGCAGACTTTCTGGTTGCACAAAGTATTTGTTAGAAGTCCTGTTAAGCTTCCTATTCTTTGAGTTGCTCAATGTGAGATGGAAAAAGTTTCCAGTAAGTACTAGCTGGCATACAGCAGTCAGTTACTTGATCTACTTCCAAGACAGAAAAATCTAGTCCATTGTCTGCTCCAACAGGGGAGGGAAAAGTGCTTAAAAGCATCTGAGAAAACATCCACAAAAGCATTTTGTTTAAACAATACATTGCATATACAGAGAATATTGGTGAAAATCCATTGTTTAGGCTGCTGTCTACAGACTTAAGCATGCTTGTGGCAAACTCAGTAACCAAACTCTCTTTCCCAGAAAATTTTAGGATCAGATTCTGCTTTTGGACAACAGCTCCAATTCTTTGGAAGATCAGTAGATGGCCATAGAGACTTGGATGACGATGACATTACTGACGTATCAGTTGGTGCTGATGGAAATGTGGTTCTGCTATGGTTGGTAAACTCTTTTAGAAAGGAAGCACTTAATGATTCAGATGCAAGTTGAGCATTTAGTTAATTAAACAGCAAAACAAACAAACAAACCAAAAAGCTCTTTCATTCCGTGTGTTCAGGGCTAACACACTTATTGCCTCATCACTGCTATCATAGCTAGGTGAAAAACAGCATTAGACTAAGCCTCTTTTAAACATGTATCATCAAACCATCGAAAGCCAAGGCAGCGTGGGGGGCAGAGCCAGGGCACGCGGGGGGAAGCCGGGTGGTGGGGCTGCCGGGAGGGACCTGGGCAGGGATGGGGCGGGCCAGGAGACACCCCTGCCCGCTGCTGCTGTGCAGACACATGGTCCAGAGGGAAGGGGCAGCAGCAGGGAGTGGGGCTTGCTTGAACATGTTTGTAACAGCAGGTTGTTGTACTTCATTAGCCGCGGTATAATTTTGATAGCTGAGCCTGAGACAGATGAAAGCACTTCCCACACAACCTGCATGACCTTTACTGGCTGGTAGGTTGATCTGGGGGAAAGAGTTGTCCTAGGGTAAGGACAGAAAGCAGTGAAAGAGACTTGGCACCTATTTCTGGCAAGAAACCCATCTTTTCTGGCATGTGGCCTTTGCCAGAGCAATCTGAGTACTTTCACAAAATAAATAAAGGCATCACAGAACCCAAATCTTCTGCCTCCCTAAGTACTGTGTATTTCCTACGACTTCCTTGAGGAGCTAAATTAAAATGCAGCTGGCTTTCCTGTCTTTCGCTTGTCTTCTCGCCTGAGGCTCCCCATTGTAAGAAGAAAAACATTACTGAATTGCTACTTGTTTCATAATGAAACAAGATTATTAAAAATGAATGGTCAGTTTGGACCTTTGACCCACAATAGAACTGCTGCTGGTGCTGGTGGGAATTGCATTAAAGAAAATTATGCTCCTTGGAGTACCAGCATTTATTTAGATTTGATTAATGAAGATGCTCATTTTTCTTTCACTCTGGCATTTGGTCTGATTAATGAGTTTCACTTTTGATTAAAGTGTTTGTTTTCACATGCAGGGTTCCTTTGAAACTGTTCTTCAAAATCTTGATTAATTACATGAATGTTGTTTTTCTGAAAAATAAGAGTATTAATTAAAATGAAGAATTACCCTTCTTCACCTTTCCCAGAGGAGCTCAGTAACTTCCCTAAAGGAGCAGAAGAAGGTTACTTATTGAGAAAACAGGACAATGGCTTTGTTCTCTGTTATCCTAAGGGAAGGATTAGAGCATTAGGATAAAGACATTGATTATCCATTAATTTGACACAATAAATTATTTATTGTCATTTACTGAAAGCTACTGTATCAACAAATTCACTTACATGCAAAGAAAAATAATTTTACCAGTGCCATTAAAAAATGTTTACATTGGGAACCAAGAAAATTAATGTTACATTTACAGATAGTAATAGACAACAGCTTTTATGTTATCCAGTGCTCTTGAAAATCACATGTAACCTTTTAAAAATGTTTTTCAGGTCACGAAGCATTGCAAATGTGTCCATAATTGCCTCATTTAAACCCGAGAAAATCAGTCTGCTGAACAAGAACACAGAAATAACTGTCAAAATATGTTTTCAGGCTACATTTAGACCTGCTAAGAGAAATAATCAAGTGGGTAAGAGTATTTCAATGACTTGTCTTATATTAATTTCTTCAAAAGTCCATTATTCAAATGAGAAGTGGATAGTCTAAAGATATATTGGATTGAATGTCAAGAAAGGCAAAATCAGTATAAAACTCAAGTGCCTGAGAAAGCGTTTTTAAGACCTGCTTTCATCACTGGCTCCATAATCTTTGAAAAGTGAGGAATTAACTGCGTAAAGGAGAGCTGTATCCTTGCTGTTCAACAAACCCCAGAAAATGTCATTAGTGAGAAGCTGGTTTTTTCCAACCTGCTGGTTTCACCAGAAGACTGCAGACTTTTCTTCTCTTCAGAAAAAAAAAATATAAAAAAATTTCCATAGGCTCAGCGCAGATACTGGTGGGGAGGAGGTCTTCTTTTTAGAGGACAGGAGAGCACCAAATATTTCTGAAACCAGCACTGGCCTCTCATGAAGCTATTTAGTTAAACATACATGTCAGGGATAACACCAGTTGGACTGCTTCAGTGCTATGTATAGTGCCTTTAGGAACTGTTGATTGTGAGCTATAAAATAACGGTGAACCTCCACAGCATATTAGTCATAATATGAAGAGAAGAAGCCAGAAATTATTACGTGATTGAAGAAAAGATGCAGATTCGTTATAGTCTCCTCAGAGTTCAGGGATATGGTTGCAAGGCCCCTTTATCTAGAGTAATCCTGGCCCTGCTGACTGGCTTCTTGCCTGAGCTGCAGGCTTGGACATCTGCAGTGGAGACTGGATTGATTGCCATTTAATGTGCTCTCTGTGGATGAGAACTTGTGGCAGGATTTAAACCTGTTTGACTGCTTTGGAAAACACAAGAGAAAATTTTATCATTTTGAGACTATTCTGTGTTTAGCAAACTACGAAAAAAAGTAAAATATTTGGTGTGGTTTGGAAAGCCTGGTCACTCTCTAATGTTGAGCATAGTAATGAGATCATGGGCAGTCATACTCAGCAAAAAATGTACTGTTACTCTTCTTGTAGTTATAAAGTACAATGCGACATTGGATGCAGATCTCCAGTCCTCTAGAGTGACTTCTAGAGGATTGTTCAAAGAAAATAATGAAAGGTACATGCAGAGGGATCTTGTGGTACGTCATGAGGAGAATTGTGTTTATGCCGTCTTCAGTGTACAGGTAAGTGCAATTGCAAGCAGTCTTATGTGACAAAAATGATCAGAAGAAGACGTTGATGAATTTTACGTCTGTAAGGTGAATTTCATGCATGGTGTACTCAATGATTTGTTTCTCAAATCTCCCACAACTGAAAAATACTTAGTAAGATTCTGATTTCAAAGAAACTAATAACTGTCAAATTCAGCACTGCTTTTTAGGACAGAAGAGGCAGTTCTTAATTATGTAATTCAGCTCTGACATAACACAGAGCCCATAGTCCAGAGTTTCAATAGATTTTAATTTCCCTCTGAGTAGATTCTTCTGTAAGAACTAAGACATACATGCAAATGTTTTCTCTCAAACTAACTTCAGGCAGACTTCTGGTGCATGCTAGCCCTAGGTATAGACCTAGGAAAAAAAAAAAAAAAAGTCTCCATCTTTCTCTAGAACCAAAGACTGAACACAGCCCTGAGAGTTGCCTTAAGCCTCCTGCATGATGCTGGGTCAGGTAGAGGATTTTGATTGCTTTGCAGTGCAAATATCTTTGACTTGTTGATCACATTTAGCGCCATTGTGGAGCCATGAGCTGTAGGGCTAGAAGAGTATTCATCCATTACTAAGAAACAGAGGACACATGAGGTACATTCAGACCCAGCTGCTCTCTGTAAGGCAGAATGGAACAGGAATTTGACTCCTGCAGCCAGGTAAGAATGAAAGTCACATGGTGGTGGCTTTTGAGGACCAGCTTCTGCAGCTGCAGAGACTCTGCATGTTCCTTAGTCCTAGAAGTGACTGTGATGAATAGAGTCTCCAGGAATCCTAGGAAAATGAGTTTTATCATGGAAATGGCACTAAAAGCTGTTTAGCAAGAGGAGCCCATGCTAGGCAATCTCACAAAATTATTTCGGTCAAGAAATGAAGCTTTGCACTGTTACTTCTTATTTAGAGCAAGTATGATTTTACTATGCATTCTCAATTTACAATAGAGTTACCAGTTTTACCCTGTTTGCTGTGCTGACAGCTATCATCTGAACCGTGTGTTTTACAGGAACCTTCCGATGCAGTGAATTCCCTTAGTTTGCGCATTGACATTGGCCTTGCGAATCCTGGCTCCAGCCCTGTCCTTGATATATATTCTCCTGCATCTGTGGCCTATAGTGTAAGTATGCAGACTTACTATTGAAAAATGCATGGCTATACACACATCCATAACGTGTGGCCCCCACAAACACCAAAGAGGTGCATGCAAGTGAAAACTGGTGTTCTAGTTAAGTCACTGGGCTGAAAGCAGGCACCTGGGGGGGCGTCCCCTGGTTCCTTTTATACCTTTGTCTGCATTGCATGGGCTTGCTCACACTCACACACACACATGTCAGGCACCATGGCATAACAAGCATGTTGGCTGAGCCGTGTCACTGTTGATGTGAACTTCTAGTAGATGGCAAAGATGAACTGTTTTAGGGTAGTAAAAGAGTACGTAAAAGAGAGATGGAACCCCTTCAATTACATCACATTTGTTGTGGGTTAAGAATAACCTGCCTGCACCGTTCTTATGGATCAGTTGACATGGAATAACATGTTAATGAGTTTTAACTTGTTCATGTGTCACAGTTTTTAACGCCCTTAAGAGGGATTTTCTTATCTTCAAACCAAGAATGTGCTTCACCTCAAAGGTATTTGCACTCTACTGTCTGTAGATAATTTTAAAGTTGAGCACTGTCATTCAGGAAATGTTTTTGGTTTTCGTAGATTCCTTTTGTTAAAGACTGTGGTGAAGATGAACTTTGTTTCTGTGATCTTGTTCTGAATGTTCAGCAGAAGGCAGATGATGGGTAAGAGCTGAATCGGTGGAATTGTTGGGGTTGGGTGTTAAGTTTTCACCAGTTGGTTTGTTTGTAGGCTTTGGATGAATTTCCAGATGAGAATGCCTTTCTAGTTCAACATTTACTTAGAAATAGCAGGGATAAAAAAAGCAATAGCATTTCTGTATAAATAACTAATCAAGGAAAAAGAGGTATGATAAGAATACAGATACAGAAGTAGGACTCTTGTCAGCTTAGACAAACCCAATTTTTGGTACCTGAGGGATTGAGGACGCAGTGAGCATTCAGAAGAATCGTGTCTGGCTGGCTGCTGTCAGGAAGGGGAGCACGCTGGGAGAGCAGCAGTGGCTGCAGCAGCCATCTTGGTCCCTCCCGCAGGGAGCAGTGAGGATCCTGCAGCAGGCTGTGCCACTGGGGAGCTGAGGTCAGCCATTCGGGCAGCACATATTCCAAGTCCATACGCAGATATACGCATACATGTACAGTACACACAGAGACAGTGCTGCCTCTTCCTGGAGCTGCCATCCAAGTCCGCCGCCCATTCTCTGCCCACCTTCCCACCAGGGTAGAGCCCTTGAAAATAGAGCAAAGTGACTTTGACCGTACATAATCAAGGTCCTACACTTTAAGAAGACACTAATTCCATTTGGTTTTACGAAACACCATCACAGAGTTTCTTATATCAAAGGATTTAGAAAGCAGAGCATTTAAAATATAGGAACATAGGAAATGTCTTGCTGTGCTTGTTATTTGTTGTTGGCTACAGGCAACACATTTTCATGATCCACAGCTGTTCTAGTACCTCTGTTTCCAACAATGGACTTTATTTTCCAACAGCAAGCAGCAGTTTGTTGTCAGCAGCAAAAACAGACGACTAACGTTCAACGTCAAATTGAGAAATAAAAAGGAAAATGCATATAACACCAGAATCCAGGCTACATTTTCAGACAACTTGTTTTTTGCATCATCATCTTTACCGGTATGTGATACCCAACTTCACTGTTTCTGTTATTGCCACTGATTTTCGAGCTTCTCAGAGAATTTTTTTTTTTTCTTTCTAGTAGTGCCTATCCCAGGAAAGAATGTGTGTGCAAACCTCTCTCCCAATTTATTTTCTTGGATACCAGAATTATTCCCTTCGGCATATCAGTTTATTTAGGTCAAGGAGAGACACTGCCAACTCAGCGTAAAAGTTGGCAACCTGTTGAGTTTGACTTCACCTCAGTATTTCAGCCATCTTTTCCTCACTTTAGGCCTTGGCACCCACATCTTCTGCTTGACAATATGCCTGAATGCAGTTGCTGTGCCACAGGGAATTTGTATTTGATAAATCAAGCATGCAGCATTGATGATGCGGCGTTAAAGCACAGACTTTGGATCTAGAAATAGTGTTACTGCCAAGGCCATGTGTTCCAGCTAGACAGTTAATCAGATTGAAATGATTGCTATACCAGAAGCTCTTCTTCTAATGAATTTTGTCTTAGAAAAGGGGAAAGAAAGGAATTATACATACTATTTTGGGGAATGCAGTAAATCTATAATCTCAGCTGTTGCTCCCAAACAATTAATGAGGGATGAAATCCAGACTTCAGTGCTTGGCTTATGTGGTCAGGCTGCTACTGGAGAGGTGCATGATAATCCTAGGGGTGAAATCCAGAGCAATCCCTATACTGAAGGGAGAGGAGGGATAGGAGCATTCATCACTGCCCAAGAGCAGCATATTCCTGAACAATGGACTGGCAGAAGTACTCCACACAGCACTGAGGATGCCCCTCTACCTCCCCATCCTGTTGTGCAGCAAAATTGCTCATTCCACTCATGCCAAAAGACAACACTGGAGCTAGGATTTTCTTTTGCTTTAAAACCCCACTTGCTTAGAAGTATTTCAGCCTGCAAGTGAAGCTTTTGACCAAAAATGCGCCTGCTTCAAAGCAGGAAGAAAAGCATAAGCTGAGAATGTATGGGTGTTGGTTTTGGGGTTTTTTTTGTAGCATAATTCATGAATGGTAAATGTCTGCTAGGGATGCTTATAACAAAAGACAGTACATTTTAATGAATTCTTTTCAAAGTGATGATAAATGGCTATGGTCTACAAGTTTGTCTTTGATGTAGGACGATGACATGCTAAATATTCTGCAAAATAGTAAACAAATTCTTATGTATTGTAGATTTTCCTACAAAAGTACGATAGAGTTCCCCTCTGCACACTAACTTCTACAGTGAGAGTACTTAACGAGCTCTCAGGTCATGTAAATATGTCTGCAAAAGTTCTGTAAAAATGCTGTAAAAAAGCACTGTAGGAGTTAATGCTGGAGGTGACCTGTACTCTCTAGCCTGTATTTCTTCTTCCAAGCCCAGCACAAAATTCTAACAAGATCATTACAGCTCACTAGAAATCGCATGGGACTGGTCCTTGTCCCACCTTTCTCCTGCCTCTCTCCTAGCCCTGCCTATGCCCCACCCATCTGCTGCATCTCTAGGAATTAGTAGTACTGTTTGTACTACTCCTTAGTAATACATGTCCTGTTGAAGATACAGACTGGGAACTTCCTCTCTGCTTTATCAAAACCTGATATTAAGATGACTTTTCTGTTTGCTTCCTCTGCAGAGCGATGGGACTGAAGTCTCATGTCAGACAGAAACCGCACAAAGTAGTGTCATTTGCCAAATAAGCTATCCTGTTTTCAGAACAGGACAACAGGTACAGCTAGCATGTTTAAATAACCTTGAATGATACCCCAAAAGCTTTTTTATTGTTGTTTTCCCCTAAATCTGCATTTACTGCTGGTGAGGATTTCTTAGATTTGCCAACAGTTAACTTTGCTTTGGGTTTCAGAGGCGTTAAAAGAAGCAAAGCAAGGGCTAAACTTTTGTGACTGCCTGCCAGATGAAAGGAAAAAAAGGCTCTTGAAGCACATTTCTCCCTACCCATGGCTTTCAAATGCTACTGTACTTTGTAACTCTTGGAGGGTGAGGGCTGGGGGCAGAAGCAGAGAGGATCGTGCATAGCCTCCTGGGAACTGAGCACAATTCCCGTCAAACCCCTCCTGCTGCATGAACCTGGGGTAGCTCCCTCTCCTGCTCTGTGAATTTCATCTCTCCAAGAAAGCAGTATCGCTTTGAGGGGAGATGGGTGGCCCACATAGCCCTAGGATAGATCGTATATCCTTTTTCTCATGTATACCGTAAATCTTGGGATATCCATGGTTTTATGGAACTTAATCTCTTATTCCTCAAGGGCAGAATAGAAATAGGCTTCCAGCCTCTAACACAATCAACGGGAGCAATAAGAAACTTACTAGAAAGAACAGACATTCTGCAGCGGGGGGGGGCCAAAATAAAAAAAAACTAATTACATATAAAAAGTTAAGTTTGTTATGAATTTTTAATGGCATTGGTCAAAGCAGACCTGTTGGAATCAATGGAAGGAAAGAGTGAATACAAAACTTGTGTTAGTGCTAGTGTTCAAAAGCATGTAATTGAAGCAATCCTGAACACCTTTTGTTGCAGCTTGTAGCTAGTTAGACACAATTTAAAAATACAAATAACTCATGTTTATGTAACAATGTCAATTTGTAGGGGAAAGTGAAACAAAGCAATTCTGGAGTATTAGAAATTACTGAAATATTACACAGAAATCAGTGGAAAATTCAGATACAGAGGGCAATTCTAGATTGTTGCACATATGAATAATTATGTTGATATTGGGAAGTCCTTCGGATGTTGTACCATAAACTCATTTACAGTGTGTTCCTTGTCTCTTCCATAGGTATCCTTTGATATTAGTTTTGATTTTAACCTGAAAAATCTTCAGAATGTGGCAGTTCTAAGTTTTCATGCGTTGAGGTAAAGTAATCGTATGAGAGCAACTTAGGTATTAATACCTTATTTGTATAAAATAATATTATAACACCTTGCTTAAACATGTTTTTATGAACAGCGAAAGTAAGGAAGAGCAAGAATTGGACAACCAGGTCAGCTTATCAATTCCTTTGCGATATGATGCAGAAATTCACATCACAAGGTATGCTGAATAATGTAGAGTCACTGTCATTTTGCCAAGGCATTTGAATATAGGAACAGTCTTGAAAGGCCACTGAAAAGATAGTGAAACTTTGTTTTAATTTGCAAGTATAAGAAATTCCCACTTCATCAACAGTAGCAGAATTTTATGTCCTTCCAATAATCTTACATGTAAAAAATTATGGAATGTGTAGTAAGAAATTGTGGTCCATGTTTACATTTGAATATAGGAACAGTCTTGAAAGGCCACTGAAAAGATAGTGAAACTTTGTTTTAATTTGCAAGTATAAGAAATTCCCACTTCATCAACAGTAGCAGAATTTTATGTCCTTCCAATAATCTTACATGTAAAAAATTATGGAATGTGTAGTAAGAAATTGTGGATCCATGTTTATCTCTGAACAATTGTTGTAGAGGCTCATGTGAATGGAAGTGGTATAAATGCCAAACAGTGCTTGTGGTTTTGGTAATATAATTAGTATATACTATACAATAAGATTGGGCCTCTGGGCTCAAATGTAGTGACATTGGATCAAATCTGGAGTTAAACTGATCAAAGCTAAGCAAACGAACAACAACAAAAAGAAAAAAATGCCCCAGCTCAAATTCTCAACAAAGGGGGGCGGGGAAAAGGAAAAAAATAATTATGGACATATCTGCTGAACCTTGACCAAAAATATAAACTCTTTTTAGCAGTTAATGATAGAGATAATGATTTGAACTAAAACCTGAGGTGGCACATGGCAGATTCCCCCTTGCTGCAGCTGCATTGGCATGGGGAGCAGCACAGCCCGCTTTCCCATGCGTCCGTCCAGAGACTCTGGCTCACACCTACCCCTTACCTCCTGGTGTCAGCCCTTTCCCCTCCCCGTGCAAGGCAGGTCGGGGCTGTTGCAAGAGGGATCCTTTACCCTGGGAAGGGCAGTTTGTAAGGAGAGACAGCTGGGTGGGCAGGGGGAGAGGGACACACAAAAACCCCTTTAAGACAGATCTTCACATCATGCCCTTGAAACCTCTTGTCAGCCCTGGAAACCCGTGGTGATTTGGGATGCACTGAAACTGTAATTAGTCTGTTACTGTTCCAAACAAGAATGATTTCAGTTACAGTTTAACTTAAATTAGAACTGAAACAAAAATACACTGGTTTGACTCTCAGATCAAGATAGCATATTTTACTTTTCATCAAAGAGAAGATTTGTTTATCTTTCCTAATTACTGAATTTCTAGGATAAATGACATGTCATTACATTTGATGCACTCGGTCACCAATTCTTGGTGAAAAAATGCTTTTGCAACCCGAAGCATTCCAAAATTTGTAAACAAACTGATAGAAAATAAATAGTAATTATTGAAAGAATGACAGAAATTTGAAAAGAGGAAGCTGCTTAAAAATGCACAGCAACAATGAATTCAGGAAATGAATATTCAAAGATCACCATAACTAGAAGAACTGTTGGCCGCATAGGATGACCTGAGCTGGAATACAGACCACAGTACAGAAGATTAGTTTAATAACCTGCTTTGCAGCAGCGGTTTCAGAATATTCAGAGGCCCTGCATTCACTGCCGCTAGGTGCACCGATTCTGGAGTCATGCAGAATTTTTCAGATTATTTTAATTGCAGAGAAGCATTTGAGTCAGTGATGCAAGTTCTTTCAGCTCCCTGTGAAAGCTGCATGAGACTTCAGCAGAAGCAGAGTGTTTGTTACTTAAGTTAGCAGCAGCACAGAGTCTACAGGAGCATCTGACTAAGGGGCTAGCACAGCAACTTAAGCAGCCTCCTAGGAAATTGAGATGGTGCAGACTTGAATCAGCAAATTTAATTAGCTGAGAAATATGAACAGAAACTCAATGCTTCAGAAAAGGCCAGGCATGGAGTCTATAAAAGAGTTACTCAAGGAAAAACAGGGGTTTGAATTCAGGTGCATCTCCCGAGTATGAAAAAATGCAATTTCATATGCAAGTCAAGGCATGAAGGAATCCCTACTGCCAGAAAAGGATTAGTTATTCTTGGAGATGAATCAATTTAAAAGAACTAAAGGAAATACACATTAAGCCAAGGTACAATTTAAAATGCTTCCCTTGGAGTTAGCTCATTTTTATACTCTTCCACTTAGGAAATATCTATCTGGAGATAGTTCCTTCTTGAGGCAGGTAATATAGCCGAGGAGCAACCTCTTAAAAGACAAGGGTTGAGAAAAAAGTGTTGTCTTGCTGAAGTGAAGCCTTTCTAGGGGAAATCTCCTAATCTGAGTTTCCAGGAGAAGAGGTGGGAATTAGTCTTACCAGTGACTCCTGCAAGGACAAGGAAGCTGATACTACGCATCCTGGAAGGACCGGAGATTTGAGCAGTAAGGAAGCAGAAAATGCATCACGCAAGTTTTTCTAGGAGGCCCCTCAAGGAAGGGGCCCACAGGAAGAAGTATGGAGGATCAAAAAGGATCCACGATGCAGTATGGAGGAGCACAACTGATCAGGAAGCACCTCTGTGAGACTGCACACATGTTAATTTGGGATTGTGCACACAGATGTTACCCAGATTAAATGGGGAGAGTGGCACTGGTAAAGGGGGTGGATTTGCACCTTGTGCTACAGGAAGAGCTGATATACAAATCATGATAGCCCCTGCTCCTTGTTAACTCACTCCTCAGCTTGCTTTTTGAGTGCTCAAATTAGCCTCCTAATGAAAGCTAATGATGAAGAGCAGACACAGTTCTGGGATGGTTCAGCAGTGGAGATGCTCACAGGTAGCAGCACATGGATGCGATGCACTACACAGGAATGCTTTCATTGTCTTTGAGCATGGTCCCAGCTGGCTGAGCCCCTCAAGCATCCACAGGCCCTCACACCACATACTTCCATCACACACCTGTATTTTCATGCTGTGGTGGGCTGCAACCACCCTCATGTTACTTTGGAAATTTTGAATTTTGAAACCCATAAATACTAAAGAAAGTGTCCCAGAGGAGACTGAGGGCTACGTGGTATGTACCATGCACACAAGCAGGGTGCTGTATGTGTTTCCACACCGAGGTGGTGTGGAAACAAGCCTGCCTGTGGTCTATGGCATTAGGGCGCAGGACCTCCCTTGGAGTCTGTTGGTGTTTGCTGTTATACATGTACCAAGAGGGACTGTCAGGGGTCCTTTTCTGAGAAAGGAGACCACTGCAAGGCTGAAAGTCACAGTTTGTGCCCCAGAGAGGAGCTTGCAGTATGGCACTGAAACACCATGGGGTGCTCGAGGCTAAGTGGAGCCTGCATCTCATGCAGCCCCCCATCTTACCTTGACATGCTCGCTCCGGCTCTGGGCTTCAGTACACCGTGTATTTTCTTAACCAGCTTTGTAAAATTCAAACAGCAGTACAAGTGACTGATTTTTCCTCTGACTGTACTTCTGACCTGTTTCACGAAGGCACATCCAGTAACATATGTTTTCAAACCAGCTGCCAAATTGAAATGTATTGTTTTATGGTTGTTAACTAGGCTTGCCAGCATCAACTTTTATGAAGTATACTCTGGTCATAACATTCCTTCCACTGTGAATAATTTTGAAGATATTGGCCCATTGTTCAACTTCTCAGTTAAGGTTAGTAAATGTTTCTGTTTCTCGTTCGAGAAGCTGCCTTACCTCCTCCTGTAGCCTGGTCCCAAAACATGCTTGAAAAAACATTCCTGATTTCACTGTCTGATTTTGATGCTTTTGAATCAGTCAAGTAAGGAAAAAAAAAAATGCAAATAGCTGGGGGATAAATGCTTACAGTCTTTATGAGGTTAAGGATGAAATTTGCAGTTACTGCACAAGTAGAATGGGGGAGGGATTGGTCCTGCACTGTTTACATATTTAGAAGATCGTTAATGCTTAACTGTAGGCCAACTTAGAATGTTTTTTCACAGAGCGTATTTGTCTTCTGCCAGTTTGATAAAGGAAAACAAGTCTTTGCAGGCATGGACTTTGAAACTTAAAGTTTGGCAAGGGTTAAGTGCTCAAACCAGATGCAAGAACTAGCCAGATTTACATTTATTACATAACTCAGAAAAACTTAGATCCAAATATGCAACGTGGAAGAAACTTAAATTATGTTCCATTTACATTCCTGTAACTGCTACTCTGAAGGACTCAACAGGCCTATTGGCTGTGGCAGAATATTTGCTTTTCAAAACATATTTCATGCAGTTAATACAAGCTTTGCTAAGGAAACAGAGAGGGACCTGAAGCTATACAATACACTTTCTGCTTTACTATTGGCATAATGTAATTACTACCCTAGTAAGTGTCTTAGTAGAAAAAACATTGATGCAAAAGGAGTCCAGTTCTTCCATACTCATCCATGATTTCTGATTTTCTTGCTATATCAAATAATTTATGCATATGTAAGTATAGCTACCTGAATTAATTGTGAGTTATTTGCTTTGCAGGTGACGACAGGAAGTATTCCAGTAAAGATGGCATCTGTAAAAATCTATCTTCCAGAACTGACCAGCAAAGACAACCCACTGATGTACATAACTGCAGTCACCACAGATCAGGTGAATAACTGAATTACATAAACTGCTGTGTTTTGGGGTTTAATCAGTACAATAAACATTGATTATTTCCCTCATAGTGTGGCTGAGATTCAGAGAATATATGCCCTTTCTCCTTGTCCCTTCCTCAAAAAGGGAAGAGGTAGGACCTCCATGTCAGCAGTACACTAGTCTATTACGTGGCAGATGTGGATTATCTTTATGGTCCACGGCTGACTTTTCATATGACTCTGGAACTCTTCAGCTAGATCCTTCTCCAAGTTCCTGGGAACGTTATAGTAAAAATGGAATTTTTAGATCGGGACAATCCCTTCAGGTCAATGTATAGGGGGGCAAAAAATTACTGTAAGAGTTGTTTAATTCTGATCAAAAGCACATACAGTCTCTTAGTTTCCTAAAGTATCGAGTGTTATATAATTCACAATCTAGCCTTTCACAGCCACCATCTGATCCCAGAAATATGTATTATTATGATGACTATAAACTCCTGAGTATGATGTCATCCAATTTCATTCTTGCCATCTTTCCTAGGCCAGAGGTGTTACTTGTCAAGCTCAGGTAAATCCACTGCAAATAGGGAAAAGACCCTATTCTGTATCTTTCACGAAAGAGAACTACAGAGCTTCCAAAGAACTGGTGAGTAAGACTCAGGGCTGCAGTACCGCAGGACAGGGGCACAGAGCTGATCCTTACGAGACCACTGCTGTACCTGTGGGGACAGCTGTGGTGGGGTGGCATTCCTCATTCACAGTGCAGGAGTGCAGCCTATGGATGTTTTCAAACATACTGCATCTGCCTTAGAAGAAAAGGTGCATGTTCTTCACAGCCTGCAAGCACTTAATTTGTGTGCACAGAATGGCAAAGGCAAGGGCAAAAAATCTGGATGTTAAAAGAATATTTGTTAAAGTGTATTTTTAATGCATGCTGTTGCCTCTCCTTGCTGTTTCCCCGGAAGAACTGCAAGAATGTGAAGTGCAGTACCATCGCATGCAAACTGGAAGACGTTATGCTGAAGGGAGAGTACTTTGTGAATGTGTCCACCCGAATCTGGAACGGAACCTTTGCTGCTGTGAGTATCAGCTGCACCTTCATGAAGGATCCAATACTCAAATATTTCCTAACTCCTCATATTTTTCAAAGTTCAGTAAAGAGACCTTCCAATCTAGAAAGACCTTCCCTTACTTTACATTGTTGTGTGTGTTTTTCCAGATTAAAAACTTGAATCTAAAAGTAAAGTAAGTAGTGAGGCTGCATAATGGAGCTGATAACCTTCAGTCCAGCACAAAATCTAAGAAAATGCTGTGATAACGCAATCTTAACAGCTGAAAAAAACATTTTCTGTGTCTGTTAAATTCATTCAAGGGGAACTACAGTTTCCACAAAATTCAATATAGGACAGCAGAGTACAGTATCATCATAGCCTGGAAAATAATGTTGCTTTCAGCTTTTGAACATCACAGCCTACATCGTGATCATTTTAAGTCACGTCAAAATATCAAAAGCCTGTTAGTGCTGCCAGTTATATTTGTTAGAGAAGGTGTGGAAATTTTTTTTAATTGATTTTTGTTTTTATTAGAGCTGGTGTCAAGGAAACAGTCCTTGCTTAAAGACCTACAGGATGCTTAAAAATATCCATCAATAATACCTTGACTTTCCCATTTTAAATCACCATGTGTCCTCCAGGATAAAACTCATCATGAATTACCAGACTTTGGAAATGAGACCATGTTTGCTTCTTAGCTAGGCAACCAACCAAACTGTTTTGGAGTCCTGGGTTTGCCTAGAGCGTCAGGAACATGACGCAGTCTCCTTAGTTTGTCTGGCGAGTCTTATGGCAGGTATTGACATTTAACAGCAGGGCTGTTGTGAGCTTTAGCATTCAGCTCTTAAAAGGTCAGGTTGATAATGTAATATACTTATGCAAGTGTGTGAATGAAAGCATCTGTCTGGCTTTAAAGTTTGTATTGTTCAAATCAGCTGGGTCAAGACCACTTGTTAGTGCTGTCAGGTACACAGAAGGCGGAGACCTGAACAAAAGGTTGCTACCCTTGCAAGAAACTGGAAATAATTTGTTTACCACTGGGTGATGGGAAGGAAAGATCACATGTCACGGTCTTCCTCTCATCTCCCATTTTGTTATTTTCTATTTGATTGTCAATGTTCAATGCAAATAACCTTGCAAGCACTCAATAATGCATATAATCAGCCTTTTTATTTAGTGGCAATCAGTCATTGTCCAAGAAGGGGATAGCAGGCTTGCCGGTACCTGCTAGGCAAAGCAAAGAAAGATGTGTTTAGGAACTAACGAGGTGCTTTGAATAGTGCTTAGGCAGGTTTCTAAACATTTAGGAGCGCAGGACAGACCACTTGGGCCGATGGCCACAGCACAGGCGTGCAATAACTGTATGCTGCAGGGATGGTCAATTCAGTGTGCGTCAGCTGCTGCGGAGCCACAGTTGCTCACGTTCCCTGTATCAAGCCCACAGTACCTGGCCCTGCCACAGAGAAATGGCTGAGGAGGCAAAATGACAGAGCAGGCATTGCATTTGGTATGGCTGGCGAGTGCTCCTGTACTCCCATGAACCTGAGGCCATTCCCGGTGGTGCTGTAGGAAGCGGGGCTCTCCGTGCCCACCGCACGAGGAAAAGAGCAGTGGTGAGCTGGCAGTGTCTGTATAGCCACGCTCCTCTCCTCTCAACACATGCACGGAGGGAAGTGGGATCTGGCACAAGGTCCCTTTTCAAATGGGAATTGGCTTAAAATTTTTGTTGTCTTCTTTGTTTAAGCTGAGGGACCGATGTCAGAATTTGAGCAGTGGAGAGGAACAGATAGTGATAGGAAAAAATAAATGGGGAAAAACAGAAGCATTGGACAGAGGTGAGGGGGGAAAAAAGGGAAAGAACATCCAGTTTCCATTTCTTTCAAAGGCCAGAGATATATCCCCATCTGTCTTTTGTTGCTGAGCTATTTCTTTCTTTCTCACTGTTATTTTCTCCCCCCCATCTCTTCACTGCTAGCAGCAGTGACAGCTTTGAAATAACTATAAAAATGGATATATAATCAACTCCTGTTTTGCTTGAACTATATGTTAAAGAAAAGAAGCCAGTTCTCCAGTTTCATTGCTAATAAGTAAGAACAGCAAAATTAAGTCTGGATTACTGATACTTTATTACTTTCATAGACATATTAGCTTGGGACAAATAAAAAGATCATTTTAATTTTGTTAATACTGTGGGGGTTTTTTCTGGTTCTAAAGTCTTCATTTCAAAGCAAGAGAATTATTTTAGGATGTCTACATTCTAGTCGATTTGCCCTGTAATAGAGCTTTACAGTTGTTTTAATCTTCTCTTTCAGTTAACTTTTCAGACATTACAACTCTCTGCAGAGGCAAAAATCGATACACATAACCCTGAGTTATTTATAATTGGAGAGAATACCCTAACTGTAAGTGATAAATAAGTACATTTTTTCAACTTCTCTCTCTTTTACTGTATTAAAGTGATAATATCTAATTTCAGTGTCCTTTAGGAGTACGTAACAAATTACAAACTCTGACATTTGATTATGTTGAACTAATGTATCCTTTTGGCTATATACAACCTCCCTTAAGTTACTAAAATGTTTTCATTTCAGGCAACTGCTATATAAATCAGACTTAGTTAAAAACTGTAGATCTCAAATAGATTGTAGAACTACCAGCAAAACTCCATTAGAAACTTCTGAAATTCATTTAGCTTCCTGTTGATCAAAAGATCAAAATGTGGACTTCTTTCTGCAACGTAATTAATTGTTGTAGATAAATGAGCTCTGGGAAGCATTTTCGCAAATCTGATTTATAGTCTTACTTCTGTAAGTTCATTTGGTTTGATGTTTGTAGGCAAATGTTTGGCACAGGTGTCCATCAAATAAATTTAATCTTATTTGTAAAAGAACGTGGAGTATTTTTGCATTTGGAATGGCTGTCATATAGACAATATGGATGCAGCTAATCTCAAGAGAAGTCTCCAAACCACCGCTTTGTTAGTGTAGAATCCTTCTCCCAAGGTTTCCATCTGCTATACACAAACATAAACAACGCTTGAAGAATACATTAGCGCTGTGGTGCTGTTGTAATAAAAAGATGCCTTGTTCTCTTGGCCTACCTAGAGAGGAACACTCATCCATTTGCAATACTAAGTTTAGGTTTATTTTTACAGTATTTACCAGCCTTTTTTATCCATAAAAATAACCAAGGCTGTTGAAGACCAAAATGCAAGTTAGTAAGGGAGTCAAATATGTGTGAGAATGTGTAGTATAGCCCATTCACAGGCAATGGAAAATTCAGTTAAGTACGTACGAAGGCAGTTATTGATTGATTTATCTCAATGTGGAAATAAGACCATAATTCAGTACTGTTTTTTCGTCATTGTTTTCTCATGGATCACTCCATTTCTTGTGAAGAACCTCTAATGTACCTCCTATTTGTATTCAGGGAAACCTCCAGTGCCTGAAGAAGCAAAGGGAATATATGTGTTTTCTGGAAATAATGCCATGTTTTTGCTGAAAAACTATATGCCTGTATTTGAACTGTGCTGAGTGCCTCAGCTTTGTGGCACGGCATTACTTCTGCTAGGAGATGAAACTCATTAATACACAATGCAAATATTCCAATTAATTGCACAGGCTTTTTAGGTAGCTCATAAACCATGTATGACGAGGTATTTTTCCACAGTTGGAGTTCCAATACTGCCAAATTTATGTTACCACCAGTTCTGATGGTGATTTCAGGAGAACCAGAATTTAATTATTCAAATGACTGTTGATTAAGTCAGTTGACAAATAAAAGGTAATTCCTCAGCCAGCCACTGAAACGTCTGCAGCTGGGACTTCTACAGCTCTGAGGCAGTGGCTGAACAGACCCTGAAAGTTATCCACAGGGCTCCTAAGAAACGCAGTGGCTTTTGGTGAGGCTTACAGCCTGATCCTTACTTGATAGCCTCTTGCTCTGTGAGAAGTCTTGGAAAACGTGCCAGCTGGTGCAGGTACACTCTCCCTAGGGCAGACAGTTTGCTTCGACACTTCAGCGATGGAGTCAGTACCCAGCACTGCATATACTTCTTGGCAGGCCAGCAGTGATACCCAATCTTTGCCCTTCGCACTTCCTTGGGAATAGGACAGTGCGGAAGCAATCTGTGAGTTTATTTCCCTACTTACCCTGTTATTTCAGATGAGGGCGGTAGGATTCATCCAACTTACTATCTGCATTAGCCATCCACATCAGAGTTAGCCCTTCTATAAACCCTAACCTGTAGAAAGAATAGGTATTTCTGAGATGCAATTCATCTCACCTTAAAGATGATCCTGAAAATAAGTAGGGTGAATTAGGCCCTAAAAAAGCCTATCCTTCTCCATTGGAAGCCAAGGAACTACATTGTAGATATAACACTAGATGAGGTGAATCCCAGCTGTGGTGTCTTACTGACCACAGTTTGACTTCAGGGAAGATATTTGTCCTTAGGCATCGATTTACCTCTCCAACAGTGCCACTTCACTGTTAATTTAATGGAGAAAGCATTACTAGGCAAACTGCACATACATATGAGATTGGCTCTTTACTTTTAATGAGCTGGGTTGCTGTGTAGCCAAACAAATGAATATTGCCTTGTGATGCTATGTGGGGAAGCAGCTTAGGTATCTTTGCGTAAAAGCTTTCAGATTTTTTCCAAGTTGGAAAGGACTGCCAGCTGGAGGACAGAACGTTAACCTGCTATAATCATCATTATAGCCATTTGGTTAGAAAATACACAAAGCCATCCTGCCTCAGCGAAATGAATACACACAGCCACACCTAGCACAACACTGGAGCCTTCCAGCAGAAATGACTGAAATCCCTGAGATGTCAGCCCAGTGCAAGTTTCCCAGAAAGCTTAAGATTAAATTACACCAGACAAATGCACTGAGCAAACAACCCTGAGAAAATAAACCAACGTGACTCCTTTTATCATGTTTCAGGAAGGAAAAATCCTTCATGCTAAATGCATGTCGTTCCAAGATTAAATGCAAAGATTTGACAGTTCATAAATATTACAGCAATGTCTCCCTGAGCAACTATGTTATATGTAACTATATAGTCGGTCATACCCAATCCAACTAGATACAGTGTCACCTGAAAACTAACTTCCAGATACCATATGCTGTTCTGGGAGCTCTCTGGTATTGCTTGTAGTTCAGGAAGCAAAGGTGTGCTAGAAACACTCCTGTTTGACCCATACATCTGACAACAAATTCATGCAGTTGACTCAGGAGAACACAGATTAACATGAGAAGATCTAACAAGTTGTTAGTGGTTTCCCAGAAGATAAGAACAGCAGGCAAAGGAGATAGAGGTACCTGCCCAGCAGGAGGGGAGAAATTTCAGCAGACACAATGAGTGCATGATGGTGTCTGTCCTCCATGATTAGTATTGCCTCCTACAGCTGCCCACCACAGATAACAGGCTCTGACAACGCTCGGTTGGAAGCAGTTCTTCTCCACTGATGCAGCAGAAGTCTGTTTTGAGCAGATGGGGCTCTACACCAGGCTATTCCCCACCTGCATGTAAGCATGTCTGGTTTACCTAGTGATGGTGTGTCCGTGCACTATGGGGACAACGCTGAAAGAGCTCCTGTTACTGGAGAGGCAGAAAGCTGGCAGGAAGAGATTGCTTCTCTGCCTGCTATGTATGGCCAAGCGTGATGAGCGCCCCTAATGCTTAACTGGCACTGCCGTGTGCCATGCTGGTGCAACCAGGTAGCTGTGGACACCAGTGAAAGGGCTGTAATTGCCCGGTGTGTTCCAGTCATTGATCCTGGAGTGTGTGCAGTCCAGCTATTCTTGATTAGTGAAGTATTTGGTTTACAAATCCTATTTTATATGCACTTAACATTAACCCCTAACGCGCAATCTCTCTGCTTTCAGATCCCAGTTACAATAATAAAGCCGGATGAGAAAGCTGAGATACCAGTTGGTGTTGTGATTGGCAGTATATTGGCTGGACTCCTCTTGCTGTTAGTATTAGTTGCCGTTTTGTGGAAAGTAAGTAGGTGTTTATATTCTTTAAAAAAAAAGCAGAAAGGGATAAATACATTTGGGCTATTTTCTTTGGAATCTCTCTTCACTGGTGCTGAACAAAACCGCACATGCAGTTTGGTGGTACGAATAATACTGCATTGGCATTGCGCCCTTGATGGGAGCATTTAGAAGGGCTTTAAAAATCAAAATTCTGAAACGGGTCCCCATAGAAATTGGCAACATGAAGATGATAAATGAGTTTCCAATGGTTCAAAACAGGGGCTGTG
The DNA here is from genome assembly GCF_000699145.1 of Aptenodytes forsteri. Lineage (NCBI taxonomy): Eukaryota > Metazoa > Chordata > Aves > Sphenisciformes > Spheniscidae > Aptenodytes > Aptenodytes forsteri. Next base: position 7,090,258 of record NW_008794581.1, on the reverse strand, counting down.
GCATTTACTTTTTTCCTTTTGACACTGCCTGCCTCCTTCCCTAACTCCCCAGCTGGGCTCTGAACTCCCATGATATTCCTAGTGGGCAAGGCTGGGGATTAGAAGCAAGGAGGGAGAGGATATACACTGAACAGACAAAAAGAGAACAGAGAAGGGTGAGGGCAGAAAGTCATTTACAAAGAACACCTAGATTAAGGAGAGAGAAGTTTTTCTGTGTGCCAGGGCATTGGTGCTTGAAGGGCTCCTTGGCACACCAAGGCAGCATGAAGATGCCTGTATCTTGGCAGGGACGCAACTGGCTACTCGGCACTGCTGTTTTGGCATTTAGTTGCACCAGCCAGGAGTTTAAGGCCCAGCTCCTTTCATTTTAGTTAGGAATTATCTACAAATCAAACACTGTATGTGTGTGCGTGCACACACGTGCATTTCTACCATCACACTATTTAGCTCAGCTGAGAAATGTAACTATCAATGACTCACCGTGATGTTGTGTTACTTTAATACTTCTCACAGCTTGGCTTCTTCAAGAGACAGTATGAGAAAATGGCACAGGATATAGAAGATGTCGATGAAATTACAGAACTCACAAAGGACAAAGACTGAAGATGATGAGTTATGTGGATAAAGAGAGATCTGAGCCACCAACAGTAGTTGTGATCCAGTCGGTTCTTCAGCTGGAGTGCCTTAAAGCTTAGTAACATTTAAACATTTTTAATGAAAGTGTCTTTTTATAGATGAAAATATTTTACAGATTCTACTCTATTATAAGAGTAACTGCAGGACAGTTTGTTTTTTTCAAAAATGATTTATAGTGCCTTTTCTTGTAAATTTTTGCCTTTCAAACAAACTTAGCCCTTAGAACTGGCAGGTCCGGAGTTTACAGTAACATATTGTGCCAGCAACCCTTCTCCTGATCCACTGCAGAGTGAAACAGAGCAATTTATTTCAGATTATTGTGGAATAGCATCAGTTCATAATTCAGTTGACAAGTACCATATGTGTAAAGGACATTTTCTATTAAGTTGATGATGAATGTGTGGTGAATACTGCTTCCAGACTGGGAGAAGAAAACTCATTTTTTCATTGACTAGCTCCATCCTTATTGTTTTAGAGAAATAATTTGCACCAGCAAACCTTTGTCTTAAGTAATCTGTAAAGTGGGAACTGTGTATGAAGATGTCTGTCTGGGTGCTACAGGACAACTGGATGGGCAAACTGTTCCAAAAGTTCACCATATTCCTTGCACTAAGGCCACACTAAATCACTGAAGTACATTGCTTTGGGGAAATATTGCCAAACGGTATGTATAACTGCCTTCTGCATACTTTCTCTCCAAGAAGAAAATATGAATTTCATAATCACTTACAGCACGTGCTCTGCAATGTTATGATCGGTTTTCAGATTTCATCTTGAGAAGCACTACCACTACTGTTACACTGGGCTTTATGCTCGCAGTCCCTCTGACATCAGTTTGGTTTTTGACGTAAATAGGGAAGACAGTCAAGATCTTGCCTTTAATTCTGTAGTGAAAGATTTTGCAAAACAAGAGCATGAAGTGAACTAAAGGGGATGATGACTGAGGAAGTATGCACGTTAGGACAGAGGATCGTGAAGATCTAAGCTCTGTAAATTGTTTACTGCACTTGTTTCTTTAGCATCTCAGTGCCCTCCAGGAGACTGAAGTTCAGTATGACCTCCTTACCTGTCACATTGTATTTGGTCCCAGACGTTCATGTCTTGATGAAGTTAACTTATGTTTTATACAGTAAAGTACTGTAGTGCTCTGGAAGGAGCTCTGAGCACAACACTTGGGTGACTTTGTGTTGGTTACACACCTCAAGTTTATCACATGCTGTTATGCTGCCTGGTTTTAATGAAAGCTCAGCCTTAAAAAGGCCCACGCTGTAAGACTGGTAACAGTCAGGGGAATTGGCCTTTTGGCTGCCTTTCTCTCTCATGGCTGGCAGTTATGCTTATAATCGATTGTGAGAGATGTGTGTGTTGTCGTTATGTACGCTGCCATGCAAGTGAGATTGTTTCCAATTCGAGGTGATTTACTTGAAGAGTAAAACATTTAAATGTGCCTTATTCAGAACCCGAAGTAATGTTTTCTTTCCCCCAAAGCTAGATTGTAATTATGCTTAGGCACCTTTCAGATTATTTTGTGAGGGACTCTTCACAAACTAGGCTTGAGCATGTTTGAAAGTTTTACTCAGTCTTTTTAATCAGTCAGAAGCCAACCATCTCTTTGGCAAATAACAGCTTCATTTGCAGTGACAGCTGGATTGTGCTCAGTGTAGTTTTATATGTGTTTTGGATTTACTTTGTATCTATGAAATGTTATGTTTTGGGGTGGGTGGTATTTAACTTTCTGAAAAACAATCCAGATTCTGATCTTGATTGTCAAATAAGATCGTTGCCATCAGCTGAGTTTGTGACCAAAACAATTATTTAAAAAGTAAAAAAAAAAAAAAATTTTTTTTTAAAAAGAAAAAAAAAAAAAAAAAGTCGCAGTTGCATAAAGCTAAAGAATAAGCTCCTGACTTGTAATTATAAACCCGGAGGGCAAATGCTCTGAAAGTAAAGATAAAAATTTGTCTGCCTCAATTCTTGTATAAACTTGTGAGGAAGAAAACAAAACCCTACACCTGTACGTGTGGGAAGCTCCTACATAACCAGGGTCATGCACTCCAGGTCAGAGGGGGAATTTCACAACGCAGCAGATGGCAGTATCTTTCATTTCTGGTGCTGCTTGCAAGGGAAATTTAGGCATTCTGCCAGATTTCCTTCTTCCACCTTCAGTGGGAGGTACAGGTCAATATCTGACATCCAACTTTTTTGGGGATTTAACAGTTTATCAATCAGGTAGCAATGATTCAATTCACTAGTCTTCACTGGGTTTTATTTTGTCCCAGACAACAGGATTTTCCCCCCAGCCTGGACATGATACTTTTTCCCAAAATAAAGGGAAGGCATAGCAATGGGTAAGGTTTTTGTATCCTAACCACTTCAAGTTACTAGTTTATTTTTCTTTTACAATTAATACTTAAATGGCTAATTCAGTTTTTGTAATGGGTGAGTCTATTGCACTTTTAAGTTGGCACAGCCGCAAATAATGCTGGATATATTATGTATATTTTGTATTATGCGCAAGGGGATGGTTTTGTTTTTAGTTTTACTTTTTTAAAACAGCACGTTACAGGTTAAATAATATTCTGAAATGTTGAGCTTCAGCATGTGCTTCTGTTTGTGCTTGCAGCCAGAAAAGTCAGGAATACCTTCAGCAAACTCAAGTTATATCTGATTCTGGTCTTGAAATCTAGCTACTGACTTCTTGAAGTACTAGAATCAAGTCCAAACTCAGAGTTAGTTTCATATGAGCCTATGTATAGATTTGGGACGTATAAGAGAGTTTATAATCAAACTGACTTTTGAAAGCTAGGATGTAAGCTCTATGGGAGCAGGGACTGTATCACTGTGGTGCCTACCTGAGGGCCTAACAGCGTTACTACAATAAAAACAAGAATACTGCTGAACACAGACTCATTTATTTTTAAACAGCTAAAAAGAAGAACTGCTACTGAAAAAGCACTACATAAAATGGGGCCAAATATGTCTTTGTTCCAGTAGCACACAGTGAAAACCCTAAGGGGGCGATTCTGCTAGGTATACAAAGAAGCTGCACTTGAAGTCTTGTAGGTTATAGTCATGAGTATAACACTACTGGTAAGCTATATTGTAGTGTAAGTTCATATTAGTGTAAAATATCTATATTTGAATAACTCTGGTTGAATAGTTGGTGTTAAAACCTTACCATGGTCAGGCCTTCCTATAAACATGAGGTTATCGCCACTGGCATCTAAAATCACACCATACTCTGCCAGCCCCATGCCCTACACTTTATACTATGTACAGAATTGGTCAGCAGTAGCGTCTCCTGCACCAGCTCTGGCTACTCCCCATCATATGCTAGAAAAGCTGAATGCAACATTTCAGCAGGAGCACGGTGGGAAAGGAAGAGGGAAGAACTTGGCTGTGAACAGGAAGACAGTCATGGCAGTAACTACCACCTGAAAACTAGCCATTTTCACAGAGCTTCCTTTTTTTTCCCCACTTTCAACTCCTCCATATTTTTAACAGTGGTACATAAACATTCAGGCTACCAACTTTAACACTTCCGTAATACAGAACCAGATGACCCTAATCTTAAGGCAAAAAACTCCATCTTTCACCAAGTCTCAGTGCTCTGCAGAATTGAAAGCCAGATTCCTTATATACTGCCTTGTGTGTATTACCCTTCATATCCAAAACTGAGGTACAACAAAAGCTTGCAAATTAAAGACTGAAGAAAATGAAGGTATGAAAATGCATCTCAAAATCTACAGTGAATTGCCTCAACTTTTTATTGCCTTTAAAGGTAATAAAGTGTACATAATTTTCACAGCCTTAGAAAAGTTGAGTCCTATCTTTTAAGTCGACCTTTCTGCCCTCATTAATGATCAATTATATGCAATCAAAGCTTTGGTGTACTAGCAGTTTTTAAAACGTATTTGCCTCTTTCTCTTAAAATAGTCAAAATGGAACTTCTAAAACAGAACTGCTATAAAGATACATCAGGATGCTAATTTTTGTAACACTTGATAAGGTCAAATTGTATGGTTGGTTTGTTTTTAAAAAACAGGTTTAAGGTACTCAAAGAAACCGCTGATTTATAGTCATCAGCCTATTCTTAACTCTCTTTCTTCAAGTATCTCCACAGGATACTTAATGGAAGAGCTCAAGATTGAGTTTTCAGAGCTTTTTGGCGGGCAAGGGGTAGCATTGTCTGCTTTCACAGACAATTTCACTTTGTTAATTAGTTTTAGCAGTTTTTTCCTTTTAATGTTTTTGATGCAGCAAATGAATGTGTTAGTTTATGAAACTAGAAATTCCTTGAACAGCTATGGGAAAAGCAAGCTGAGAGAAAAGACAAAAATCTAGTTTAAAGTTGAGCAATCTAAAGGCTTCACTCCTGAGTGTGACAGTGGCACTTTCATGAGTGACGGCTGAAGCAAGGGCCTGTATTTCCCAGCACAGTCAGCACCTGGGCAGACTGGGAGCCGCTCCTCCCACACAGCCGTCTCTCGGCTGCCATCTCCTGGGTAGGCTCCTTATAACACAGTCCCGTCCCCCTCGCCCCGTTTATTTCACGACAATCCATCAGTTACTGTTTTCATAGTATGTATCAGGCTGAGATTCTCTTGAGAACAGAGCAGAATGAAAGATGAAAATCAGGAAAGGAAACTCTTAAAATTAAGCAGTGCTGGTATATGGACGTTCTGCCAGACAAAGGGATAGATCAGTGTATTCAAATGTTGCCAGCCAAGACCAAGACATCTTTTCAGAAGGACAAATTCTCGCTCTGAAGACATGCGCTTCACTTCCACAAACACCCCTCATCTGGCAGATCTCTACAGGAATCACACGATGACCCTCTGGTCTGCAGCATCTGTTCCCGGGAACATGTCTGCACCTGGAGCCACCACCTCTGCAGCACACTGTGACACAGCTGGAAGAGCCACAGATGGGTGGGATTACTCTCCCCTATAGCTAAGGCAGGGAAACAGCTGGACTCATCCCAGAAAGCTGGGACTGCATTGTATATTGATCTGCAGCTGCCTATCATTCCACTCATGGACCTCACCAGAACACAAGGTAGCCCTCATCCATCAGCCTAGTCCTGCATGTGTGGAAACCAGGACGTGTGCAGCCACATCTTTCCCTGACACACAGTCAGACAAAGCTGGGATTCATGCCCTGGCCTGGAAATTTGGAAGCACTTCTGGGTCGCTCCAGACATAGCCTTAGGCAGCTATCTTAGAAGAGAGTAATTTGCCCTCTTAGGATAATATTGCCCTAGCAGAGATGGTAGCCCTACAGAGGGAGCTAGAACACCAAGCTCAGAGTATGGACTTAAATTTCAGTGAGATACATTTTACCTCTAATTATGCACATCATCCCTCCTAGGGGCATTTCCATTTCGCTTTTAGATGCCAGCTGAAGAACCCGAAGTTACACAAGACCGATACATCATTGTTCCAGAACAAAGCAGTACTTGCCTCATGCACAGCTAGGGACACAGAATGACATTTCATTGTTTTGTCCATGGCAGCGTACACACATTGTAACACTCAGCTGTGACTCAGTACAACATCTCTTCCATTCATTGTTCCTGGTCACTGTGGGGAAGTACACAATTATTCTTTCTCTTCTTTTCTGCACCCCCCTTCCCAGCTGCATTGCTGATGGGGAAGGTGCAGTTAAGGTCACCCTGGAGAAATCTTCCAGGAGGCTGCAGCACTAGAGCGGCACTAGTGCAACACAGGAATTGCCCCGATCATAGCGCCCCAAGGACAATTTAACTGTTCTAAATACCACTATTTTTCTGTATCAGAGCACAGCACCAGTATGCAAGCACTGAGCAGGTTTTACTTCATTCATAAACCATCCACTACAAGGCAAGCTAGCCATTTATTTTTGTGAAATTAATACACTAATTAGTTGCATGGTAACAGCAAACACAAATGTGGAAAAACGAACACCAAAAATGGGAAAGTTTGTGTATTGCTTTATTTTCTAAAAACAAAACAATTAAATTTGACAGAGGAAGTGATCTGTACTCAGGATTCTGTACAATTCCCAGTAAAAATGACATTCAAGTAGCAGAGGGCTTCTCTCCAACCTCCAAAGCAAAGGAAAATTCAGCCTTTGAAGTTCATCAGCTCTGCCTAGATAACAGGGCCCACGTGGTTTGGAGGCTGTGTGTGTGTAAGCGCACAAGGAGCAGCTGCTGTCCTGCAGAAGAAGGACTTGCTCACTTCCACTGAGCAAAGTGCATCAGTAAGTTAACAAGCACAATTTAACCATGCTTCTGCCTGAAATTGTATGTTTCATTGGGGTTTACTTAGTCCAGATACAGTAACCATTGATCTGCCTGAAATTGTATGTTTCATTGGGGTTTACTTAGTCCAGATACAGTAACCATCACTAAGTATTAACGCTGATTGAGATCACTGGGGGGAAAAAAGATCATCACCTATTTTTCTCATTTTATTTTGTGCAGCTAGCAGCTGTTTGTAGATTTTTACTGCATACACAATGAAATGGATTATACAGCTGAGGCTTAAGTGTTGTGTGATGTAATGACATACAAACTTGAGCAAATCATTTTACTTTTCTTTACCTCATTTCCCTTCCTTTATATCTATCTTGTCTACATTGATAATGATGACTAGATAAAACTGCCTCTCAGCATTAGTAAAAATGCGATACACAATGGGACTTTGAACTCTTGCCATCTGAACACTATCATGGCACAGTACAATAATTTAAATAAAATGACCTTACTCAAGTGAGCAGCCCATTGTTTCCAGTGGAAGCAGAGGCATACTATGTCAGTCTTTTCCTCTTTTAACTAGGTTTCAAAACAGTAAGAAGAGAAAAACTGTATTAAAATCATAAAAGTGAATATAAATCCATATATAAACTGCAAAAAGTTCAATAGACTCCCTTTCCTTTAAAAAACTAATCCATTTCTATTACTTTGAACCCTAACATGTCTAAAGTCAAACTACTAAAACTAATTAAATTTATAGTTGTCCATTTGTAATAATAGCTGGCTTTTTTTTTCTGCAGCACCACAGAATTACACAGCCAAAAGAGCTCCTTCAAAATTAATCATGTCTAGACGTCATTAAGTAGTTACAGGTTTGTGTGTTATTGCTAATGCAAGTTTGTTGCTGGTAGAGTATTACATCTAACTTTGAATCAAGGTCTGTCCATATTTTTTTAATGCAATGGACTTGTAGTATCAGCTGCACAGTAAAAAAGTTTCTGTGAGACAGAGCTACTGGAGCGTAACCACTACTAAAGTTAGTAACTCTGGGGTATAGTTTGTATTTTCTTCTCTGTCTGTATCAAAACGTTTAATCTATTTCAAGTAGCTTTCATGTTACAAGAATGTCAAAATAGCATAAAGCTTGCAACCTGATTCTACAGTCATATAAAATTGAACTACTCAAGACTTTTTTTTAAGATTAAAAAAAATCCAATTGTCCCGTTGTGACCTCCCATGCAGACAGTGAACACAGACTACCAATGTAAAGGCATTAAAGCAGTATATATCACAGAGGACTAAATACTTTGCAACCAAGAATTTTAGGGAAGATTGTTTTAAAAATCAACTCTGTGTTAAAAGGCACAAAGAGATGATTTCAAAGGAGAGCCAGGAACACTTAAAAACACTAATTATTACTCATTCATTTCATTCAGTCATAATTAAATTATTTGACTGAAATGTCTGTTACAACTGCTTAGAAACATACAGATTCTCTATAAAAACAACTCAAAGCTAAACCAGTATGCTCATGAGGAATGGTAACACTTTATTTTTAAAACAGTACAGTTATTTTTCTGAATTTGCCCAAAAGCATTCCTTGTTTTCTTTCCAAGAATATTCGTCCTCATAAATCTCCTGCAAATATAAACAAAGAATGGGAAATATTGTGGGAGTCTGCTACATACAGCCACAAGCCAGGCCAAACAACTCAACAGCCATCCTGCTATTATTTACTGATCACAACAGGACTACACAGCACTTGGCTGGCAAACAGAAAAGAGAGCAGCACCCTTAGAACATACTGACTTACATGTGGGCAGATGCTGAACCTCAGGCTGAAGTTAAATTAAATTTAGAAGGGCCCATCTATACTGAAGTCAATTCAAGAAAGAGATCTAGAAGAAATTATGTAAAAGCTGTAGAGTACACAGCACTTGTGTCTGAAACTGCCCTTTTTACATGTTGTCATGTTAACCTACTGTACTATCATTTTTAGAATATTTAAGTGTATACAAAATGTCAGTATTAAAAAAATAAACATGACAACAATACACAAAATACAGTAAGTATTAGATCTTCAGGACAGGCTGGACTACCCAGAAGCAGTCCAGTCCTAAGCAGCAAATTCAGCAGGGCTCTGAGCCTCTGATTATTCTTTCTGAGACCACAGAACTCCAGTCTCCTGAAAGATGTGTCAGAAAAGTGGAGTGATGCAGAGAACATCACTGTTACCACATGCCAAGTTCTAACTGGGAGAGAAGGCAGAGGTAATGCTCATTACTTGCATGCAACGCTGTGGTTATGCAATGAGGCTCTTTCTAGACCTGGGCTGGTCTCTCCACACATTGTTGTGTGCCCATACTAGCTTTGAGACCTCTGCTCATCCCTTCATTGTGTGCTGTTGCTTAATGCTTTGTGCTTTCTCAAGGCCACGATGAGGGGAAAACAGAAAGACAAATGCCACTTTTACTTGCAAAGTGCAATGCTGTCCAAAGCAAAGCTGACTCAAAGTTCTTCCGCAAGCCTGTGCAGAACTGAGTTTTGCCACTCAACAGAGAAGAGCTCAGAGCTCCTTCATTTTGACCCCAGGATGGCGTTAAAAGGAAGAGGAGCTGGATCGTACAGGCAAGGGAGGGCCTTCCAGGTGCCCTACCTGCCACAGATGGGCCTGGCTGCATTAGAGGAAACTGATGCTAGACACTGGCATCCCATCAGGAGTGACTGCTGCCCGTAATGCTTCAGCTGCTTCCCTTAAGAGCAGCAGCAGCCTTTAGCCCAGCTGTTGAAGACTCTGGCACAGGCCTAAAATCAAATTTGTCCCCAAACATACCTTTTTCCATATTGGGACGGATGCTTTTAACGTATTGATGCAGTACATTACAGCTTCAAGGGATTCTGCTCTATGTGGAGAGGAGACTGCAATAATTACACTTGCTTCAGTTATTGGAACCACACTAGGGAGAGAAGAGGAACAACAGCAGCTTTAGCTAATGCTTAACATCAAGAGCACCCAAAAATTGTGGCCATGTCACGTCAGTATCCTGGCCACACACTCTCCTGACTCATTCATACTGAGCAAGTGTCAAGCCATGTCCAAAAGATTATACACTTCTTAAAAGAAAGAAAACCACAACCAAAATTAGTACCAGATGTGAGAATTTCATGCTTCAGAATAAACAAACCCACCAGACACAGGCTTTTTTCTTCCATTCTTTCTTTTTTTAAAAATAAAGTCTATGGAATTAAGAGGAGAAAATTGCTAACTTGCAACAATGCATAGGAAACTCACTGGAAGCTGGCTTAATAATGAACAATAACAAGTTAGGAACAGCCAGTTCTTATCTGAAAACCTAAGAAATCATCTCAGTTTTCACAAGAATTTGTGAAAGAAGAAATTAAGTGCCTCAAACAATGCAGATTTTGCAATGCAACCTAATTTTTGACAAATTCTGATTTCAAATTACGAAGTTTTTCTTGTTTGGTGTGTTGTTTTCTAAACGTAACGGAAGTAGCACAAGGTTTTGTTTTGCTCCTCACAAGGGTAGTATTCCCAAAAGCTGCCTCCAAACCCTCCCTCTATAGCAAGACTCCTCTGGCAAACAGTTCATAGGAAAAATCTAAGCATACATGCTTTAAGCTGCCCTCAAGAGAATCACTCTCTCTGTTGACTACAGAGGAAATCTAAGGAAACTACCCCTCAGAGCTAATATTACCCTTTGCGATCACCTCCTAAATTCCTTCTGCTGAGAGAAAAGGAGACAAGCATTTGCAACAGACTCTGCAAATTCTGCTAGTTTCAGTGAGAAATCTGATGAACAGTGAAGGCTCAAAAGTATGTCAGACACTAGTATTCCATGTTTTGAACCCAACAGAAAATGCTTATCCAAGACTCAAGGAACAACAGGAGGTTCTCCAGCAAGCATGGCTGGCAATTACCATGCCTCTCCCCTCCCCATAGTCTAAGCTTTCAGGTTTCCTATGGCATAATTTGACTTAAATCTGACAATAAGAACATTCTGCAGCACCTCAATGGAAGACAGAAGAAAAAAGAAAGTGCTGCCATCTTCACAACTTTAAAAAAAGACAAAAAAACCAAACAGCATCCCCTTCCCTGGAATGGAATCTCAATCCCTTCTCCCCACTTTCAAACCATCACACCACCATCAAGGATCCTGCAGACTAAATGTGGACTCCAGCAAACACTACCAACACACGCATTTTTGAAAAGATGATTTCTGAAACTTAGCTCCGCAGCGAGAGGTTGATCCTGCAGCCAGCTTTGCTGCATTACAGTATATAAAGACTTCTGCACGTCCTGCAGCTATGTAAGCACAGTCATGCACCAGACAAGGATTAATATTCCACTTGCAAAAGGATGGGGTCTGGCCATACATACCCAAGTCTATGGTGCACTGCAATATGTTTGACTGACGGCCATTTCTGTCTAACATCTCTGCAGATTTTCTTTATTTCAGTCTCTGCCATTGAAGTATATGCTTCGTATTCTAAGTGAATCACTTTTTTCCCTTCAAAATTATTTCTTGTAGTACCTAAACACAAATGATTTATCAATCAAAAGCACTGAATAAGTAAATACGTATTA
>NW_008794581.1:7073766-7078637 GCF_000699145.1 Aptenodytes forsteri | reverse complement strand
TGTAAACAGACTCTTTGAACAAGAGAAATCCTTAATAGACAAGGAATTTAGTTTACACATTATACAAGTCTGCAGTCTGTAATGCCCAAGGCTGGGACATCTTCTGTGGCAATTGCTAAGGTGCTATTATTGCATTTGCCCATGCAATGTTTAAGTGCTCAGTATTTAGGAGCCCAGTGGCACTAAGGTTTACGCACAAAGGGGTTTCAAGATCTGTACCATGTACATTAAGGAATAGGACAGAGCTATCAGCCTTGGCCTTCACCAGGCCATGGGTAAAATAGTACTTTACTTTCAACCAAGATCTGACTTGCAGGAGCTTTCATACAGGTGTGGACCTGTGGTTTGCATAGCTACAACATCCCACTTCCCAGCTTGAACAAGCTGTGTCCAAGGGGATGGGAGAATAGCTCCCAAGCAGTCCAGTACTCCAGAGCTGCTGTTCTGTTCAGCCCTAGGATAGCCACACCAGCAGGGAAGCTTCTCACCACTGTGGCCCAGCGCAACTGTTTAAGAGCTGCCATGGTCTTGTTCTAAACAATTTAGAATGTGTTTTCTAAACATCCTGGGTTCAGTTCAGGAATTTATTTATTTGAGAAGCATGAGTTTGGGGTGTGGACAATCTAGGTTCCATTCATTAGACTATTAACACACGCAGAGATCCAGCTCAGAAATATTAAACTCACCAATGAACAGAGACACTGCCCCACAGTATGGTGAAATGACCAGCTCTGACACTTCATCTACAGAGAGCTTTTCAGACTTGAGCTTGATAAAATCTTTTGGCACATCTTTGCTTTCATCCATAGCTCACCAGGAAAGCTGAAACCAGACAGACTTGTTTTTGGCGTTACTAGCATTGGCCAACTGCTTTTTATGCAGTGCTGATGCCCCAAATTACACAGAAAACATGCACCGTCTACTTCCTCACCCCGAGAGACCCGTCTCCATGGCAAATTCACTTCTCGGCAGACTTGCTGAGAGAATATTAACTGCAAATATCAAGCAATGACCTGGTTTTTAATGCATGCAGGTTCCTTCCTGGTAGGAAAGTCTGGTCCGGTAGGACGAAACTGGAACTAGTCTGAGGCCCCAGTTTAACAGTACAATCAACCAGCATGGACCACTGTGCTAGTAAATCTGTGGTAAGATTGTCAGACCGTCCTCCCTATCTTATCCTGAAATCAAACACAGTTTAAAACAGAGATTTCTGATAAACACAGATTAGAGTTCTAATTCTAAGTTTAATATGCTCTCCAGGACATTCAGGACCTTATACTATCGGTCTGTTTCAGTGACACAGGAGACACTTCCAATTTCTCTGAGTAGAAACCAGTCATCTGTTCATCTAAGAATGAGGATGAAAAGAAGCTGCAGCAAATACATGGACTAGCACTAGAAAGCTTGCAATGAAATGAAGCTATTCTAAGGACACCTGTTCCTTTGACAGCAAAAAAAAAAAAAGGTTTTTTTTAAGCAGCACTCAATTCTTTTTCTGTATCATCTTTTCTGTTAAAAAGTGGCAGGAGGTTTTTCATTGTTATCTTATTTAGGCAAGCTGGGTATCTACTGGCAGCCAGAAACAACTACAAAAGAGTAACAAGAACTAAAACCCAAATTCAAAACAATGCCTGACCTCTCTGGCAATTTTTTTCCATTTACTGCATACGTGTTAATCATTTACTGGTGCACCAGCTTATAGTTTCTGGTCAGCCCAATGGTTCTTTCCAGCAGGAAACACAAGTTATGCTTTCTCAAAAGAGTACCGGGGTGGAGGGAGAGAATTGCAATCACATCTGTGGACCTAAACAAAAAGAGATTATTGGAACATTATACAGAATCCGTGAGATATGTTAGCACAGAATGACACTCCATAGGAAACTAAGCAAGGAGTGATACCTACCTTACAGAACCTGGCCAGATTCAGCCTCCACTAATTGGTGGGATGATGGCAACCTCGTCTCCGGGCTGCAGGACCAGGAGCTGATCTCCAAGAAGCACGTACTCCTGCTGAACAGCAAAAACCACTTGATCCCGGATGACAGCAAGCCTGAGGGGGATTGGCAGGAGCACAAATAGGTTTCTAAATAGAGTGTTTGCATTTAACCATGAGATTTCATTAAACTGGTGCACAGTCTAGGGCAGCTGAGGTAAATACCACTGAGGCTTACGCAACTCTGCTTCCAATACACTTTCAAAAATATAACAAACACTCACCTCTTACTTTTGGATTTTCTTGTGGTGGCTAAGGAGAAACCAATTCAGTATAATTTTCAGAAGTCAGGAATTGGATTTGTCATAGGCCTACATCAGAACAAACCAATGTATACCAGACCCACTTCAGCAGCTTCTAACAAAGTAGGTAATTCAAGAGGTAGCAACCATCCAATTTGGGATTAGAAGGAAATGTTTCCCTAATTCAGTCTGGCTGGACTGGAGCAATTTTCTTATATGGCAAGAAGCATTGTGGGATGCTGTTCGCGAGGTCTCATGAAGATTCAGTGGTCAGAGAGTTGCTCTTGTTGTGTAACCTCACAGTTTAAGAGGCTTTGGGTCTTTTGTACTTACAGGTCTGAAATCTGCTATCGATAAGGAGTGGCAACAAAACTAAGACGTCAGATATGGTGTGTTTTCTGTCAGATCTTCTATGTATTTTTTGATTTCACATCTGTGAGATGTTGCTGTGAGAGTCCACAGCTCTGGATACCATAAGGCAGGGAGTCACTTTCATGACTAAGTGCAATCACACAGTGAGTATGAAGGCAACACCAGTAAGACACCAGAAAAAGAGGGCCAACATTTTACTTTAGAAGGTGCAGGCATGATAACTTTATTGTTTGAGACTACAAAATCTGGCACAGACAGCAGAGAGGTGTATTGCCTAGAAACAAGTAGGCATGCCAAAAGGGTACAAGTAGAAATCATCTTATTTCCTACTAGCCAGATAGACAAAAGTAGGCAAGGCACAGGCTGAGTCAGTAGCACTGACTCAGAGGGCAGACTGAAGGGAGGGACTGTATGAAAGTAAAGCAAGCCACTAAGGAACAGAGCACAACTGTGGAACTGAAGCGCTCATTAGAAGGATGGGCTCTAATTAGTGTCACTTGCAAGTTAATTTATTGGGGAAAATGGGTGGAACAGAAGAGCATTGTCAAGTACGCTCAAGCTGCAGTTTGAATATCCATTAGCAATGTGAATAGAAGTCTGTGGTCAGTGCCCCACAATTATGTTGAGTTTTTCCAAAAAAGCTAGGAGCAGAAGCATTTTCCAAGAAGGCCGCTGTGAAGTAACTGCACATGCAAAATGTACTGCCCCAAATCATCATTCATAAAAGGACAAAGTTAACAAACTATGGCAAACTGACCAAAGGTGCTGCTGCTCCTTTTGACACCGAGTAATAGGCTGCAAAGTAAAATACACTCATTCCCTACTGCCTCCTCCCCCAAAACACCCTTAGTCTCAATTGTCTGTGAGGAAAAGGCCCCTGGTCTAACATTTGGTTAGAGCTTCTAATTTGGAAACAGATGCTATTGCTAAATAGTTAATTTTTTTCATAGCCTTTGAGAGTAGATCTAATGAAGAAGGGTGGTGCCTAAAGGAAGACTTTGGCACCTAAGACCAAAGTTATGGAAATTCCAGTGCATTCAGCACTAAATCCCGAGGACCTCAACCTCTGTTAGACCTTTTCTTTTTTTTAACTCCCCCTTCCAAAACAGTGTTGCACCTTTGTCTATCAGACTCATTCTTGACAGGACTGAGCACCTTCCCTCAGCCTTAACCTGAGGGGGGATTTCTGCCGACACCCCCAAAAAGCACCAGTGCCGCAGGGGTCCTTACAGCGCACACCTAATGCTTTTTCAGGACCAGACTCCCTACGAAATGCAATCAACAGTGGTTTTTTTCTTTGCCAAAGCAGAGGAGGTTGAAAGTGACTGAGCCTATTTCCTATGTAAAGGTTGAGTGGCTGGAAGCCTGTGGCAGGGCTTCAGCTCCCTTCCTGACCTGCCTTCCAGTGTGTGCCATAAGCTCAGACGAATGGCTAACGGTACGGTTAAAGATACGTGATTGAAAACACCTGCACATTATCATTAATTTCTTATTTATTGTCCTGGCTGTGCTTGATCCCTCCTTGAGACATCTCACCTTCTCCACAAACTAATAACACAGCTCAGTTTTCGCATGCGGCGGAGTTACCATGCTGTGGCCCTCCTGGACAGCGGGCCACATGTCTTAAAGTGCCCCTCAGGCACAACTTTTGGGTACATTTATTGAACCTAGTCTTTCCTTGCGTATACGTAAAGCTACACCATCTCCAGCTGGCCAAAACACAAAACGCTTGCTGCAGGTTACAAGAACAAGGTAATGTCACTGTTTTCATGGTATCACAGTACTGATACATGTTCCAGCTCAACTCTAAACGCTGAATTTGTATTTACCAAAAAACTCCCAACCACGCTGAACTTTGTGCACCTCAGCAGTAACTTTCCCGAATACCTTGGGTGAACCTTGACGATCTCCTCCCAGAGCTGCAGGGAGGTGATCTGCCGTGGCACCGAGAGGGTCTCGCTGCGCAGCCCCGCCAGCTCCGCGCTCCTGGCGAAATACAGCACCGAGACCTGCTCGGGGAACAAACGCCGATCAGGGGAGCGGTGCCTACTGAAAAAAACCGCCACCGCACATTAACTTCTCCGAAAATACCAAAACGAACAACCGAAACCAAACCAGCCTGAGGAAAAGCTTTCCCCGGCTTTTTTTTTAATGCCGCTAAGATCTGTCGCGTTCCTCCAGCCCCGGCTGTCAAGAGGAGAGCAGGGAAAGGGGGGGAGGGGTAAGTCAGCGGGGATCCGTGCCCCGCTCCCGCCGTCCAGGCC